>NC_052155.1:168994034-169143370 GCF_902713615.1 Scyliorhinus canicula | reverse complement strand
TGGGGGGTGGAGTTTCTGGTTGTGGGGGGATGGGGTGAGGGGGTGGGGGGAATGGGGTGAGGGGTGGGGTGGGGGGAATGGGGTGAGGGGGTGGAGTGGGGGGGATGGGGTGAGGGGGTGGAGTGGGGGGGATGGGGTGAGGGGGTGGGGGGAATGGGGTGAGGGGGTGGGGGGGAATGGGGTGAGGGGGTGGAGTGGGGGGGATGGGGTGAGGGGGTGGGGGGAATGGGGTGAGGGGGTGGGGGGGAATGGGGTGAGGGGGTGGAGTGGGGGGGATGGGGTGAGGGGGGGGGGGGGATGGGATGAGGGGGTGGGGCCAGGCAGGGGAGTCTCTCACTTGCTGGTGCGCCTCCGATCTGGCAAGGGGAAACCTCCCGGTCCCCGGCTCCGCCAACAAGGTCCAGTGCCCTCTGCTGGTGTACTGTGAATGGGTGCAGTACAGGTGAACACCCTCCAGTTCTCGCATGCTCCCTGTGGTTGCGGGCGGTCTTATCCGGGGGGGGGGGGGTGGCAAAGCATCAAAGGTAGGCGGTCATACCGCACAGGTACCGCCTAGATGATGGCATGGGAGCACTGGGCACCCCGCCTCGGCGGCTCTCAGATATGTGTGCAGCCCATGAGGGTCAGGTGCGGGATTTGGCACCCCTTCTGGGGGGGGGGGGGGGTGGTTACTGTCACATGTATGGATGTTAGGGGTTGGGTGGTGCCAGGGGCACGTCTCGCTGTGCTCACCCTGGCTGCCCTCGTCAGGTCGTGTATCTTCTTGCGGCACTGTTCGCCCGTCCGTGGGGAGTGCCCCACCGCGCTTACGGCATTGCCCACCTCACGCCAATTCCGCCGGACTGTGCTGACAGGGTGCCGGTGGCCACGTCTCGGGCACAGGATCGCCCTCCTCTCCTCGACCACATCCAGCAGCGTCTCGAGGTCATGGTCCCTGAACCTCGGGTTGGCACGGTGGGTGGTGGCCATCTCACCGCTCGTGCACATTTTATACGTGCAGCATCGCGTCATCGTAGCGTCGCACAAATGACGCTGGTCTGGTTCCACGCCCCCCCCCCCCCCCCCCCGTGCTTTCGGCGCCCCCGTGCTGGCCCCTTTTTGAGGGCCAGAATTAGTCCTCGGAGCGGGCTGTTCACGCCGTCGTAAAATGCGACGGCGTTTACGACGGCGTGGACACTTTGCCGCGTGATTAGAGAATCCCGCCCTGGATGTTTAGACAGGCTTTCGAGTTTTTAGCACCTCCTGTTTGAAATAACGTGGTGCTGGTGGAGAAATGAATAAAGGGGGAAGGATTGCTACAATATTTAAGTCCTGTGCTCTCAAACCCCTGGGGTAAGAGAGGGTGTACCTGAAATGCGCCACTCCAGTGGCAGGAATTTAAGGTGCGACCTGGATCCAATGGTTTCCGCTCCACTTACATTGAGGTCCAAACTGGTGGTTAGATGAATCTTCAACCCAACTTCTCTGAATCCGCGATACATTCCGTGGGTATCCTAGAAATTTCATACATAATGCCCTCCTCTAGAAGCTCAGAAGAAATTAAGCTTGATGAGAGCAAGCCTAGATTCAGTAATGACCTTCAGAAGACTCCAAATATTTGAAGAAGGTAAGGTTGTTAATTCGAAATGAAGGTGACAGATGCTCTTAGGGAAGATCTTAAAAATGTTAAAGTTACTTTTACGTCCTGTTAATCTCCTTGAACTCCCAGGGCACTGTGGTAGTCACCACTGTTTGTATATAGCACGTATATGAGAAGTAATACGGTATGGCTCCTGTACTACAGGTGCGGGGGTAGGTCCCTGCCTGCTGGCTCCGCCCAGTAGGCAGAGTATAAACGTGTGTGCTCACCGAGCTGCAGCCATTTCTCTGCTTAATAAGCCTCAATTACTCTCTACTCTCGTCTCGTCGTAATTGATAGTGCATCAGGCACCACTCTGATTTTCCGCCAAACACTGAGGGTGCCCACGTATGTCATATCTCTCCAGTTTGAGCCACCTGCCTCAACTATTTGTAAGTAATGCTCTCTACACAATTTGGGATTCGTCATCTCCATGGCACAGTGATAGTTGAAAATCTCGCCTCCTTGCACATGAGGTGGTGGAGTCCAGAGAACGAGAGAATTCCGGGCTCTGAGTCAAGATTTTTCTATTTTAATAAGCATCGCAGAACATAGTGTGGGGCTATCAGTCCTTTGCAAAGTTATGACTGACTGAAGCAGCTGCACATGGTTGGATACATTCTGCTCTTGCTCACGTATTTGCTTTGTTTGGCCCTTGTTCTGCACTGTAGCCAATCACTATTTGTCGATGTAGTATTTGTCAATGTGTTCTGTCAATTATTCTTTTTGTCTACTATGTATGCACTGTGTACGTTCCCTTGGCCACAGAAAAATACTTTTCACTGTACTTTGGTACATGTGACAATAAATCAATCAAAAAAAATAAAAGGGAATTACTGCGGATGCTGGAATCTGAAACAAAAACAGAAAATACTGAACAATCTCAGCAGGTCTGACAGCATCTGTGGAGAGAGAAGAGAGCTAACGTTTCGAGTCTGGATGACTCTTTGTCGAAGCTCTTTGTGGATACGTTACACGTTTGTCATTACAGGAGCTGCTGTAGGTGTACCTCTGAACTCTTCATCAGTGCAAAACAAGCTCCGCTAAATACCAGCAGCACGACGTTATGGTTGGCGAGCGGGAGTTTGAAGCACACCCGTCCGCCGACAATTAAGACATGAAAGGAGCCAATTGTTAGTGACTTTACCTGGCCCGTCCACTTTGGAGGACGGGTCAGGCGGCCTTCCCTGTTATCGCCACAACCTCGATCCAAGGGAGGGATTAAAAGTCTGGGGTGAAATATAATGGGGCCCATCAATCGCGTGTGCCTGACAAGCTCAGGATTCAGGCCCTGGTTTTCTTCTGGTCTCTTGACAAGAGGTCAGTCGTGTGATCCCCACCTCCAGGCTTCCAGCAATGCAGCTCGGAGACT
This sequence comes from Scyliorhinus canicula, assembly GCF_902713615.1. NCBI lineage: Eukaryota > Metazoa > Chordata > Chondrichthyes > Carcharhiniformes > Scyliorhinidae > Scyliorhinus > Scyliorhinus canicula. The sequence goes on along the minus strand of NC_052155.1, from coordinate 169,140,380 downwards.
GCAGCCACAAAGAGCTAATTAATCAGCTTGAGCCCTCCCAAAAACGCCCTGCTCTGCTGCACAATAAAAGTAGTCTGATACACAGCAAATGATAACTCGAACCCCTGTCCATTCAAGCTGAGGTTGGCCAGCCATGGAATTCAATGGCAAGCTAGAAAATAATAGCTGCTAGTTGTTGATAGATAGATGAAAGCAAAGTACATGTACCAGATATCTGAAGCTGTTAACGTGGGTCATTAGTATATATGAATAATTCGATCCTAGGGTTTGGCATGGAAGTTTAGGTTGGCGAAGAGATTTTTAAAGCAGGTATTCACCGATTAATTTCTTAAATTTGTGGAATTGCTCCTCAAGTGTTGTGGCAGTGTAGCACGATTTGTAATTATTTTTTTAAAATTCCATTTATTTAATTCATTTTGTTCTTTACAAAGAATGAGAATTGTTGCCAATACAAAATGGCTGAATGATGAGAGGTTGGGAGTGGGAAGTTAATGATATACCTCAGAACCTTCCGGAGAAGGGAAAGGAACGTTGCGATGGGAGCAATTAACATGTAAAAGGAGCCATTACAACTGCCTAGATGTTGTCTAGATAGAATACCCTTCTTTCTGTTGGTGACACAACCAGGCGGAATAGTTACAGAAATGGCAAAAAAAAACACCAGCAGGCGGAGCAAATCCGAGGAGAATCCAAAATGATGTTTGAATGAGTCACAGTAAAAAGAGATTTGCTCAACTCAATTTTCTGATTAAAATGATCAACCTTGTTTATAAGGAATACCAGGAATATGGGTGCACGCTGCACTAAATTCAATTTCCTCACACAGTGCACATAAGAGGTTAGATGGAAGTAGCATTTTTGCTAATTTTAGTTTTATTTGCATATGCGCTTTCTCTTTAAAAAGCCTAATTGCGGTCAGTGTTAAATGAACCTGATGCATTATGATCCAGAAATTGTATGTTTTCTATAAACTGTCCTTATACAGCCAGGTGCTGTTGTTCTCACCATATCCCATTTGAACAGATTATTTGGTCACTTATCCCTATTTTCTGTGGGACCTTGCTCCGTGTAAATTCCGTGCTGCGTTTTCATACATTTCAACAGTGTAGTAGCATGACTAGAGGAATTACGGTAACTAGCAATGCCGAGACACCATTGGTGGAGAAGGCTCGCTGCTCATTGGCCCAATGGTATGTAACACTAGTCACCCATTGGCTAGAGCTGTAAGGTAGCTCCGCCCTGTAAGGCGGGGTATAAGAACCCGTGTGTTCCCCACAGCTTCCTTTCTGTACCTGAGCTGCTGGGGAAACATCTTGTCTATTAAAGCCTTCAGTTCGGACTACAACTTTGCTTCTGTCGTCAATTGATCGTGCATCAATTTAATAGACAAGTTTTAAAGGATGGAGCTCCGCATCGAGCCGGAGTGTCTGCAACTCAGCCCCCACGCAGCTAACGCAGCAGCAACCTTTAAGCACTGGTTAGCTTGTTTCAACGGCTACCTCGGCACGGCAGAAAGCACAACCACGAGGGAGCAGAAACTACAGATCTTGCACTCGAGAGTGCAGCTACACTTTATGAGTTATAAAGGCAGATGCTATACAAATGCAAAGGGTGGGATTCTCCACCCCCCCCCCCTCCCCAGCCATGTGTTTCTCCACGGAATGCCGTTCACTGGAATTCCGCCGCTTGTCAATGGGATTTCCCATTGAAGCCACCAAACCGCACTGGGAAAGCAGAAGGCGGGCGTGCTCTGCCAGCGGGAACAGAGAATTGCAACAGCCGGAGAATTCTCATCCACGGCCAGGATGTTCCCGTTTCTCTCCTACCTCCCCCCCCCCCCATCCCAAAATGTTGCGTGTTTTGGATGGTCTGCAAGGTTTGTCAATGTAAAGAAGTATGGCGGAGTCTTCCTCCAATGTAGCAGAGGGCAATTTCTAATAGCTTTCCCTCCTGCAGTCTCTGCTGCATCTCCCAGTCCAAGAGGCAGTGCAGCTGTTGCCCTCATAGCTGCTGCAGTCCTGTTGTGGACAGGTGATCACACCTTCTGCCCTCTTACTGGGGATTGTCTTGTTATGCTCTTGTCGTAGCGTAAGCGGCTTCCTTGATGTGCACTCTGACAAAGGAAGGTTCAGACGTGGAGATAACTTCAACACGTTTATTGAACTATTTACAATTCTCCTACTCAGGTTCGCCACTATTGTTAATCCTTCTATAGCTACTCAGACTGACGAACCAGTCTGCTACAATCCAGTCTGTTGGGTGTGATGTTGAATCAACCCTGTGTACTCACTGAGTGTCTCCACTAGAAAGAGGAAGATCATGTGTGCTGTGTCCTTTATATATGGGTTGGTGTAATGCCCTCCTGTGGTAGTGTCACCTCTGTGTGTATCGTGAATGCCCATTGGTCGTGTCCTATCTTATTGACCTATTGGTTGAATGTCTGTGTGTCATGTCTCTGGTGCTCCCTCTAGTGTCTAGCTAGTCTACGTGTATTTACATTAACCCCTTGTGTATCTACAGTGATGCATATCAGCACAGGGATTATGTAACACTCCCTGTCAAATCCAGCAATTGACCACAATCCACTCCATTGTATTCCTGTGACTTTTCAATAGCAGAAGTTCAAGTTTGCAAACAATGCAGCCAGTAAGGCTGTTTGACGTCACAATATGGCCAAGTGGGATGTTTCCACTGTACACATGACACTCCCACATGACACCCTGATGGACCGTCAATTACCACGAGACGAGAAAAACGCAAAACTGTTGCAAACACAGAAAGACTGTCAAAAATATTGAAAGGTTTCTGATGCCATTGAAAAAAAAAGCTCTTGCAAGTTTTTTTTCCATTTGCAAACACAGTACATGTCAGCTTAACCACATCAATTCTAGTACTTGCAAACAGCAGCAGTTCAGCGCTTTTGTAAATGAAATGAAATGAAAATTGCTTATTGTCACAAGTAGGCTTCAATTAAGTTACTGTGAAAAGCCCCTAGTTGCCACATTCCGGCGCCTGTCCGGGGTGGCTGGTACGGGAATCGAACCGTGCTGCTGGCCTGCTTGGTCTGCTTTAAAAGCCAGCGATTTAGCCGAGTAAGCTAAACCAGCCCCTTTTCCATGTAGACCAGACAGTAGCTGCATAAATATATTAATTGCTAATAAATTTATTAACATGTTCTATCCCTATTTGCATTAAAAGAGGCGAAACAACGTTTGCCAGTTCTATCGACCACGCAGAATATTGAACGAGGAGAAATTCTCTGATATCTAATAATCAGTTCTAACTATGGTTAGACAGGATCTCATTGATACAGGTGCTTCGATAATGAGTCAAATATGTCTGCTGCTCATTAAACCTCAAATAGTTAAATAGTTCTCGGTGAACCCATCCTGGTCGGATAGCTTTGTCACTGATGTGTTGGAAAGGAAAGCATTTCTGAAAGTCCTATATCACCTGGAGGTCTAAAGGATTCCTTTTCCGAATTCGTGCGGAGCACTCGACACTGGGAACACATAGCAGGATTGTTTTTTTTTAAATATTCTTTCATGGGATGTGGCTGTTGCTGGCAAGGCCAGAATTTTTTTTCCCGCCCCTAATTGTCTTTGAACTGAGTGTCTCGCTGGGCCATTTCAGACAATGGTCAAGAGTAAACCACATCGTAGTGGGCCTGATGTCACACTTAGGCCCGACCAGGGAATGGTGACAGATTTCCTTCCCCAAGGGGCATTAGCGGACCATTTTCTACGACGATCGATATGACGGTTGTCACGATCGTCATTACTGAGACTAGCTTTCAATTCCAGATTTATTAACTGAATGTAAATTCTACCAGCCGCCAGGCTGGGAGGATTTGAGCCCTTGTTCCCCCTTCATTGCAGCGTTAATGTAAGTCTACTTGTGACACTAATAAAGATTATTATAATTCGGCATGTGATTATTATACTTTCCTGATATTACCCCCTGTGGACAAGCTACGCAAACAAGCTGCGCAAAATTGCTCCTCTGCTCCACTTGCCACATTTCAGGATCATTTCACTGCTTTCCCGTGGAAACGGATACGGAGGCGAGTGACAAATTTTAAATCAATTTGGTTGAAGATGCCTTTTAGAAACATGCTTTGCAGCTGTCGAGACTTTCTCAATAACGGACAAGGCACTGAAGATTTACATTAAATTGTGATGGCGCAGTTTGATCTTTTGTCCACAGGTAAGGCTGTGCGCCAGTTGAGGTGAGCAAAAAGGGCAATGTATGAATATGAGGAGAAGGGCATGCTTTGTTGGCTGGCCAGCCAGGGGATCGTTCAGGTTCAGGGATGGGGGGGGGGGGGGGGGGGGGGGAGGGAGGAAGTGGGCTGGTGTCCCCTCCGGATAGGTGAATGGGGTTTTTCAAAAAGTTGCACAGGTCAGAGCCACCTGGAGCTGAATCAGATATGGCGGAGAATTTGTAGGGTTTGGAGAGTCCCACAGTGGAGGGGGAGGATGGGGCGGGGTTAGAAGCGCCATCAGGGATTGAGGAGGTCCGGACAGCTATAGGGAGAATGCAGACTGGGAAGACACCATGGCCGGATGGGTTCATGGTGGAATTTTATAAAAGGTTTGCTGATCGGCTGGTGCCGTTGTTGATGGAAATGTTTGAGGATTTGGTCGCGTGGGGGCTGCTCCCAGAGATGATGATGCAGGCATCCTCCTCGCTCCTATTAAGGAAAGATCAGGATGCAGTGGAGTGTGGGTCATATCGACTGATCTCTGTCTAAGATCCTCGCTAAGGTGTTGGTGCTCAGGTCGGAGGAGTGTCTTCCTCAGGATATTGGGAAGGATCAAACAGAGTTCGTAAAGGGTCGGCGTTTGTTCTCTAATATGCGGTGCCTGTTGAATGTAGTGCTAGCCCCCGTGGAAAGGAGGAAACAGGAGATTATTGTTGCTTGATCCGGAGAAGGCTTTTGATAAAGTAGAGTGGCATTATTTGTTTGCAGTGTTGGAGTGGTCCGGGATAGGGCCCAAATTTGTGTCATGGGTCAAGCTGGTATATAAGGACCCCATTTATTTGTGATACTTTCAGCTGCACAGGGAATGAGGAAGGGGTGCCCCATAACGTGGCTTGAGAGATGGTGCAGGAGGGAGGGGTTCAGATTTTTGGGACATTGGGTTCAGTTCTGGGGGAGATGGGGCTACTACAGATTGGACGGTCTACACCTGGGCCGGACTGGAACCAATTTCCTTGGGGGCTTTTGCTAACGCTGTTGGGGAGGGTTTAAACTAATGTGGCAGGGGGATGGGAACCAAATGAGGAGGTTAGTGGACAGTAAGGAGGTAGTAACTAAAGCCTGTAATGAACTAGATCAGGAAGTCAGCGTGACTAAGGGGAAGAGTAGGCAGGGAGCAGATGATGAACGCAAAGGGACTGGTGGTCTGAGGTGCATTTGTTTTAATGCAAGAAGTGTAGTAGGTAAGGCAGATGAACTTAGAGCTTGGATTAGTACCTGGGAGTATGTTGTTATTGCTATTACTGAGACTTGGTTGAGGGAAGGGCATGATTGGCAACTAAATATCCAAGGATATTGATGCTTCAGGCGGGATAGAGAGGGAGGTAAAAGGGGTGGAGGAGTTGCATTACTGGTCAAAAAGGATATCACAGCTGTGCTGAAGGAGGGCACTATGGAGGTCTCGAGCAGTGAGGCGATATGGGCAGAGCTCAGAAATAGGAAGGGTGCGGTAACAATGTTGGGGTTGTACTACAGACCTCCCAACAGCGAGCGTGAAATAGAGGTACAAATATATAAACAGATTATGGAAAGATGGAGGAGCAACAGGGTGGTGGTGACAGGAGATTTTAATTTTCCCAACATTGACTGGGATACACTTAGTGTCAGAGGTCTAGATGGGGCAGAATTTGTAAGGAACATCCAGGAGGGTTTTCTGGAGGAGTATGTAAATAGTCCAACTCGGGAAAGGGCCATACTGGACCTGGTGTTGGGGAATGAGCCTGGCTAGGTGGTTGAAGTTTCAGTCGGGGATTACTTTGGGAATAGTGATCACAATTCCGTAAGTTTTAGAATACTCATGGACAAAGACGAGAGTGATCCTAAAGTAAGAGTGCTAAATTGAGGGAAGGCCAACTATACCAAAATTCGGCAGGAACTAGGGCATGTGGATTGGGAGCAGCTATTTGAAGGTAAATCCACATTTGATATGTGGGAGGCTTTTAAAGAGAGGTTGATTAGAGTGCAGGACAGACATGTCCCTGTGAAAATGAGGGTTAGAAATGGCAAGATTAGGGAACCATGGATGACAGGTGAAATTGTGAGACTAGCTAAGAGGAAAAAGGAAGCATACATAAGGTCTAGGCAACTGAAGACAGACAAAGCTTTAGAAGAATATCGGGAATGTGAAACGAGGAATCAAGAGGGCTAAAAGGGGTCATGAAATATCTTTAGCAAACAGGGTTAAGGAAAATCCCAAAGCCTTTTATTCATATATAAGAAGCAAGAGGGTAACTAGAGAAAGGGTTGGCCCACTCAAGGACAAAGGAGGAAAGTTATGCGTGGAGTCAGAGAAAATGGGTGAGATTTTTAACGAGTACTTTGCATCAGTATTCACCGAGGAGAGGGACATGATGGATGTTGAGGTTAGGGATAGATGTTTGATTACTCTAGGTCAAGCCGGCATAAGGAGGGAGGATGTGTTGGTTATTCTAAAAGGCATTAAGGTGGACAAGTCCCCAGGCCCGGATGGGATCTATCCCAGATTACTGAGGGAAGTGAGAGAGGAAATAGCTGGGGCCTTAACAGATATCTTTGCAGCATCCTTGAACACGGGTGAAGTACCGGAGGACTGGAGAATTGCTAATGTTGTCCCCTTGTTTAAGAAGGGTAGCAGGGATAATCCAGGTAATTATTGTGGTGGTATGGATATGAGCACTGCCATTGATGCAGAGCACTGGCTTCCCATTGGTTCTGGCTGGTCATGTGCCTCTCGTCCGATTGGTTGGGACTAGTCATGTGACTGCTCTCCAATTGGTCGAGAGGCAAGTAGGCCCCGCAACCGAGGCGGGGTATAAGTACCCAGAGATCCCGGCGGTCGGCCATTCTCTGTAGTCGACCACCAGGCTAACAACTAGCTGATTAAAGCCACAGTTCGGATCCTAAATGTGTCTTGAGTCGAATTGATGGTACATCAATTATAGACTGGTGAGCCTGACGTCAGTGGTCGGGAAGCTGCTGGAGAAGATATTGAGGGATAGGATATATTCCCATTTGGAAGAAAATGGGCTTATCAGTGATAGACAACATGGTTTTGTGCAGGGAAGGTCATGTCCTACCAACTTAATAGAATTCTTTGAGGAAGTGACAAAGTTGATTGATGAGGGAGGGGCTGTAGATGTCATATATATGGACTTCAGTAAGGCATTAGATAAGGTTCCCCATGGTAGGCTGATGAAGAAAGTGAAGTCTCATGGGGTCCAGGGTGTACTAGCTAGATGGATAAAGAACTGGCTAGTCAACAGGAGACAGAGACGAGTAGTGGAACGGAGTTTCTCAAAATGGAGAACTGTGACCAGTGGTGTTCCACAGGGATCTGTGCTGGGACCACTGTTGTTTGTGATATACATAAATTATCTGGAGGAAGGTATAGGTGGTCTGATTAGCAAGTTTGTAGATGACACTAAGATTGGTGGAGTAGCAGATAGTAAAGGAGACTGTCAGAGAACACAGCAGAATATAGATAGATTGGAGAGTTGGGCAAAGAAATGGCAGATTGAGTTCAATCCGGGCAAATGTGAGGTGATGCATTTTGGAAGAGCCAATTCAAGAGCGAACTATACGGTAAATGAAAAAGCCTTGGGGAAAATTGATGTACAGAGAAATCTGGGTGTTCAGGTCCATCGTACCCTGAAGGTGGCTGCGCAGGTCAATAGAGTGGTCAACAAGGCATAAGGCATGCTTTCCTTCATCGGAAGGGGTAGTGAGTACAAGAGTTGGCAGGCCATGTTACAGTTGTATAGGACTTTGGTTCGGCCACATTTGGAATACTGCGTACAGTTCTGGTCGCCACATTACCAAAAGGATGTGGATGCTTTGGAGAAGGTGCAGAGGAGGTTCACCAGGATGTTGCCTGTTATGGAGGGCGCTAGCTATGAAGAGAGGTTGAGTAGATTAGGATTATTTTCATTACAAAGACAGAGGTTGAGGGGGCACCTTATTGAGGTCTACAAAATCCTGAGAGGTATAGACAGGGTGGATAGCAACAAGCTTTTTCCCAGAGTGGGGGACTCAATTACTTGGGGTCACGGGTTCAAGGTAAGAGGGGAAAAGTTTAAGGGAGATATGTGTGGAAAGTTCTTTACTCAGAGGGTGGTGGGTGCCTGGAACACATTGCTGGCGGAGGTGATAGAGGCGGGCACGATAGCGTCATTTAAGATGTATCTAGACAGATACATAAATGGGCAGGGAGCAGAGGGATGCAGATCCTTAGAAAATAGACAACAGTTTTAGATAGAGGATCTGGATCGGCGCAGGATTGGAGGGCCGAAGGGCCTGTTCGTGTGCTGTAATTTTTCTTTGTTCTTTTTTGCTATAACCCCCTCCTTGGCGATTGTGCCTTTGGCCATCGCGTTGAGGTATTCAGATAAGTGGAGGGGGAATAGTGAGGAGGGGGATGGAGCATAGGGTTTCCCTGTATGCCGATGATCTACACTTGTGGATCTCGGATCCGGTTCCAACAATGGGGGATATATGGGGTTGTTGAAGCGGTTTGGGGCTTCCTCAGGATATGAGTTGAATTTGGTGAAAAGTTAGTGTTTTTCAGTCACTCCACCTGGGAAGGCAGCTATTATGTGGGTGTTGCCGTCTAACAGCCACTCACTTCAGGTATTAAGGGTTGCAGGTGGCCTGGGATTGGGCCCGACTTCGGACACTGAACTTTGAGTCCAATGGGTAGGGTTAAGGCCGATTTACAGTCTCCCTCTATCGTGGCAGGTCGAGTTCAATCGGGGAAGATGAACATTCTACTGCGGTTTTTGTTTCTATTCCAATCTCTACCAGTTCCTTTACCAAAAGCGCTCCTTGTGGTGATGGACACCAGCTGCGGTGACAGGGAAATCCTTCAGGTGAAGGCGGAATGTATGGGGAAGGGGGGGCGGGTGGGAGGGGGGGGGAGTGGTGTCAGATCCAGAGAGGATAAATGAGGTGTCCAAGACGTTCTTTTTTTTTTCTTTCTGAGGGTTGTGCGACTGTGGATCTCTCTGCCTCAGAAAGTGTGGATGCGGATCACTGAATATTTTTAAGGCAGGCGGAGATAGATTCTCAGCAGGTCTGGCAGCATCTGTAGGGAGACAAGCCCTGGAAATCACGGGGTTCATCGGCAGCGAGGTTGGCCTGCGCGCAAAGGTGAGAATCCACTGCCCCTTCTCCCAGCTGCCTGTCTCCAGTGAGTTGTTCGTATCATAAAAAGGATCCTTCTCTCTCACTGACCACAAGTCCATTGCCTCGCAGGATCTCCATCTGACCGGGCCAGACCATTCCCAACCTTTCCCCGACACCCCCCCACCCCCCGCCACCACCCCACCCTCCCGCCGCCAAGAGCACACCTCGGACGATACGAGAAGACCACCGACGAGGTGTCACAGCTATCACCCCCACCTTCCGCCAGCGCGGAGTCACACACCTCAGTGAGCAACATTAGTGGATGGGCTTCTGGGGCATTATCTGATGAACTTCACAGAGTTGCTGATGCACATCAGGTGCAGGCAAGAACATCCAAGGGAGACAGCAGTCGGAGGTCTGCTGGACCCCAGGACTCAGCTGAGTCCCAGTCAGATGCCGAGCTTCTGGGCAAAGGTTATCCCAGAGCTGATGCAGATGCTAGGATACGGCCGTGAGATTCAGAAGCGACATTCCAGCAAGCACATAGCCGATTGGAGGAGTCCCAAAGGCCCATGCAGGAGATGATGCTGAAAATGCGTGGCACTGAGGCCAACACTGCTAGGGCAATGACCAGAGTGGAAAGCCTGCAGCACGACATCCCCGTTTTGAGTTGTGGTGCCCTAAGCATGGCTCAGTCTGTGATGACTGTGGCTGAAGACCTCAACATCATGTCCCAGTCACAGAAGGGCATGTCCCAGATACAGGTGGACATTGCCGAAGCACTGCAGAGTATTGTCCAATCGCTGAGAAGCATCGCTGAGGACATCAATTCCTGGTGTACACACTGGGGAGCCGCCAGGTCTGGCAGAGCCAGAAGACTCAGAGGTCTCTGGAGCTCACTCCAGCTGCCTCTCTTTCTCATGGAGACCTGCAGGGCTCGAAGGGAGTTGTCAGGGAGGAGGAAGCGCAGGAGGCTAACCTGGGGCCTGCCACCAAGGGGATGATGGCGGTCTCCAGTTTTTCCGAGTCCCCCCCCCTCCTGACACTGGCACATCTCAAGGACAGCAGGCAGAACAGGGTGGCACAGCGTTGCTAGTCACACTGGTAAGTCGGCCAGGGCACCCCAGGCTCCAGGTCCTCCAGAGGACCAAGGGCATCAAAGGCTACAGGGCGTGGAAAGCAGCAGGATGCCTCCACCTCTGATGTGCATCCTGGGTTCCTCCTCGGCCTGATGGGAGGCAGGGTCTTCGCGGTGTGCGGCAGCCCCTTGCACACGGGTGCTGTCTCCAACCTGCATTGACGCTGCTGCCGTCTTCTCCAGCTTCTGCCTACCTCGGCTGCCACCTGCACTGGGAGGGCAGCCACTGCGGGACTGACAGCACCAGCTATATTGTTATATCTGTAAGGAACTGCAGAAGGAGAGAGACCGACAATCAGTTATGGTTTCCATCCGGGGACCCTCAAATCCCCCAAGCCTGCCACACCCTTACGCATCCTGCCTTCGATCAGAATGCCATCCAGTTATGCTGGAAATCCTTGCTTTGCACACTTGTCGCCAATCGGCACCGGAGTAATATTGCCAATTAATAATGATGCCCTTTAGAGTCGCCAGGTATCAAATGATATCATCACAAGGCTTTACCGGATATCGATCAAAGGACCACATGGCCAGTTAGTCAGTTCAAGTTCAAAGATGGTTTATTTACACACAAGGATTACTTCAACATGCAACACAAAACACTACAAGTTAAACTACACCAAACAACTACAATAACCTATACTTAACTTCAGGGCAACCGGCTCTATGCAGATGGACAAGGCCTTTGTTCGGATCTTGTGTGGCTGGGTGGAAGATGTGGCTTCGTTTCTGCTAGGCTCATCCGTCTGGTAGCGATCGTTGGTCTTGAACTTGTCTGTCTGGTCGTTATGCTGCACTTGGGTTGGCATAGGCCGGATCCAAGAGAGACCAAGCACATGACTGTGCCTCTTATCCCTCTGGGATTTCGCACTCTTTGGGGTGGTCCTTAACTTGGACCCAATAATTCGGCAGGCTTTGATCTCTGCCTTCGATTTTGGCCAGTAAAGGGGTGGGTGCCTTGATGGCTGGGCGTATCCCTATCGGTCATTGACCTTGGCTGTTTGGGCTCCCTGAGTAAAGGGAGTGGCGCCGGCTAGTCTGTATCTGTATCGGTTACCTGAGTACATTTCTTTTGTTTTGGGGAAATGGGCCATTAGAATGCAAACGAGCGGGGGTTTCGATCGCGTCTAGCTATCTGGGTTGCAAATACACACAGAAGCTCTGAGTCTGTCTGAGTCCTGGGTTGGCCATAATTCCCATGGTCCTTTGCAGGTGGCCATCTGAGATGGCTACACACTCACCTCCAGCCACAGCAGGGGCCCTAGACCCCAGACCCCTGCCAGGAACATTAGGGAGACCGTGCTCAGACACCCTCCCCTGATTCACACACTCACCCTTTGGTCGCGAGGATATCCCCAGTGCTGAAGCTCAGCTTTTGAGTGTTTGATTGTTGGCTGCTGCCTCTATGGTGGTGGCGATTCTAGAGATCAGGCAAACTGTTCAGACTTCAAAGTTTGATTAAAATGCGATGCAGTACTCATCGTCTAAGATATGGCATGTATACCCATGAGACGGCACTTGAGAATATTTTGTTCATTAAATGGATAACAGTATCTTCATATAAAATAGATGAAAACCAACTAGTTAACAGTTCATAAATCACACTAACCATTAATCGACAAGAAAAAGGCATCGTGCCATTCCAGAATATTGGTACAAACACAAAGCTGCATCAGTTCATTTGTACAAAAAAAACCAAACACACTGTATCCCCCCACGCAGGTCATCAACAAAATGGAGGATCCATGTGGTGTGGTCATTTTATGAATCAATCTCTGTCCGCGAGCCTCCGTTGTACCGGCCTTCTCCTATGGCCTAATTTCATCGGAACCAAAGCTCGGTTTCCACATGTTCCAGTGGCGTTCAAGGTGCAGTCAAACAGTCCTGATGTCCAGCGTGTTAGACTCGCAGCAATGTGTTAGTCGACATGCATTACTCACCACACTCACAATAAAATCTCCAGCAATCTACAAAAGCATTTCTTCAACACCTTCATCAAGTTGCTCATTGGGATCAATCCGCCGCTCTCTCTCCCTCCTACAGCTCCCAGTAGTAGACTCAGCAGCGGGAAAGCACATCAGGCAGCTGTAGCTGCAACAAGCAGCAAACGCCGCTCAGTCGAATCAATCTGCCTCACTCTTCCCATCTTGCAGCTCCCTGGAGTAGACTCCTCAGTAGTGGAAAGTCGCACCAACTCAGAGCATGCCAGAAGAAAGAGCTCCCTTCCCCTTCTCCAGATCAGGCAGCAGGTTATCTTCCTATCCACTCATTCCTTACACCAGGCCACAGAAAAAAATGAAACAGCAGCAGTCTCCAGGCATTTGCAGCCACAGGCAGCAGCAAGCAACAAACACAACCTGTAGCACCACTTGAGAATATTTTGTTTATTAAACGGTCAACAATATCTTCATACAAAAAGATGAAAACAACTACTCAACGGTCCATATATCACATTAACCATATAGCCAACAAGGAAATGGCACCACAACACACCTATTAGTACAAACACAAAGCTGCAACAATGCATTTATAGAAGGAAAACTAAATATACGTTGAACATTACACAGTCAATAATACAATGAAATATCTCACCCCAGACCACAGAAGCAAATGAGACGCAGCATACAACCGCACAGCCTCCAGGCACGAAACATTAAACAATCAACAATACAATAAAGTCACCAGCAACTGAAAACGCATTTTTTCAACACCCTCACCAAGTGACCTATTCAGAGCAGTACTCCCCTCCCTCCCCCTCCAGCAGCCCCCAGCAGTAAACCCTCAAAGGTGGGTAGAATCACACCAGAAAGTTGCACCGACGCAGGGAACGCCAGAAGAGAAAGAGAGAGAGAGAGAGAGCACCCCTTCCCCCTCTAAAGCAGGTCATCGTACATCCTCCCTTTCCTTGCTCCAGGGCACAGAAGCAAAAGAGGCGGCAGAAAACACACAGCATCCAGGCATGAAACATGAAACAGTACAGCTTCCTTCACAGTTCAGTGGCCGAAGTGGTGAAACACCTCTTAATCTTACTAGCCTTAGTCTGTAGCTCGCCCTCAGTTATTTCTCCCACTGACCTACTGCTCTGGTCCCCACTCCCCTGCCAGACTAGGCAGTTCAATCTGTTTCTCTGCCTTTCACTTTTCTCCTTACTAGCTTTTGTTTCTGTCCCCTCTTTACTACCCTCTGACTTCCTGCATTGATTCCCATCCTGCTGCCACATTAGTTTAAACCCTCCCCAACAGCGCTAGCAAACAACCCCCCCCCCCCCCCCCCCCCCCCCCAGGACGTTGGTTCCAGTCCTACCCAGGTGTAGACCGTCCAATTTGTAATGGTCCCACCTCTCCCAGAACCGGTTCCAATATCCTAAAAATCTGAATCCCTCCATCTTGCACCATCACTCAAGCCACACATTCATCTTGTCTACCCTGTCATTCCTACTATTACCAGCATGAGGCACTGGTAGCAATCCTAAGATTACCATCTTTGAGGTCCTACTTTTTAGTTTATCTCCTAACTCCCTAAATTCAGCATGTAGAACCTCATCCCATTTGTTTACCTGTATCAGGTCATGGGATTTGAGGGGGAGAAAGATGATGTAATTAATGGGAAGAGCAAGGGGTTGAAGCAGTCAGGTTTTGAGTCAGTCAGTTTAGGTTTGGCTGTAAACAGGACGGCAGCTTCAAGAAAAAGCTGTGGTTTGACATAGGCAAGAATCGAGGCTGTTCCTGAAGGAAAACTTAAAAGTGGATTTTGAACTGAGGTGGGTTTTGCCTGATTGGCGATAAAGAAGATAGCAGTTAGGATGTTAAAATGTTTAATTTTATTGTTAAGCATTGTTTAACTGGTAATTGCAAGTTAATTATTTTGTGATGTCAATGTTAGTTTAATAATTATTTGTTTTAGTACACCATGTCCCTATTTGTACATCCACGCACTCCTTGAACAAAGTATTCTTTCCTCACAGCTTTAAATATTAAAAAAATATTGGCGCTTCTGTCCAAGATCCGAGCAAAGGTTGGGGTTTGGTCCGGGATCGTAATATTGAATATGCAGAAAGGTTGGAACACATTTTCATCATAAATTTAATCGCAGACAAGGCTAGAAAGTGCTCAATTCTCCTATGTGTGTGTGGGATGAAGGCTTACAAACTAGTTAGAAATTTAGCTCCATCACAAAAAACAGCGCGCATTTATTTGTAGATTTACTTACACTCATTCAGAATCACCACAATCCTAAGCCCTCAATAATTGTAAAATGTTTCAATTCCATAGTCATTTTCAGAAGATGGGAGAGTCTGTCAGTAACTTGGTAGTTGAACTGCACCAGCTGTCTGAACGTTGCGAATTTTGGGCAGTTTTGGAAGATATGCTTCGGAACAGACTAGTTTGTGGCATTACGAGGAGAGCATTCAGCAGCTTTAGCTGGGAGAATCCACATTTACTTTCAAGAAGACTCTAGAAATTGTTCAGGGCATGGAAATGACTGCCAGTAATGAAAAAGATATTCAGAAGGCCAATGGCAGCATGCAGGCAGGGGCACGGCATCAAGTAGAAAAGTAATCTGCAGTTAAATGGTGAAGACAGTGGAGTGTTTTAAGTGTGAAAGATCACACGTTGCAAAAAAAAAAGGGGCAGCAGGGTAGCATGGTGGTTAGCATAAATGCTTCACAGCTCCAGGGTCCCAGGTTCGATTCCCGGCTGGGTCACTGTCTGTGTGGAGTCTGCACGTCCTCCCCCCTGTGTGCGTGGGTTTCCTCCGGGTGCTCCGGTTTCCTCCCACAGTCCAAAGATGTGCGGGTTAGGTGGATTGGCCATGCTAAATTGCCCGTAGTGTCCTAATAAAAGTAAGGTTGGGAGGGGGTGGGGGGTTGTTGGGTTACGGGTATAGGGTGGATACGTGAGTTTGAGTAGGGTGATCATGGCTCGGCACAACATTGAGGGCCGAAGGGCCTGTTCTGTGCTGTACTGTTCTATGTTCTATGTTCTAAATCATTGTAAGTCTATGGGCGCTGTTTGTTACCAGTATGCATACAGTGAGGAGACCTTCAGGAGGATTTGGGGCTCCAAGCAGGCACCAGACCTTATTCACCCTTTGGACGTACACCGGCGAGGATTAGAGGTGGACATTGCATATTACAGCCAAGGAGCAAGTTCACAGCTCTTGGTGGTAAAAGGGTTAGTCTACTCGAGCGTGACTGGCTCAGGAAAATCCAGTTGAACTGGTTGCACACAAAAGTGACAGAGGACGTCATCCAGAACTATCCGGAGGTTTTCAAAGATGAACAGGGTACATATCGGGGCACCACAGTTAAAT
This sequence comes from Scyliorhinus canicula, assembly GCF_902713615.1. Lineage (NCBI taxonomy): Eukaryota > Metazoa > Chordata > Chondrichthyes > Carcharhiniformes > Scyliorhinidae > Scyliorhinus > Scyliorhinus canicula. The sequence goes on along the minus strand of NC_052155.1, from coordinate 169,124,568 downwards.
TGTTTGGAGATCCTTGGGCTACTACTCATTCTTTCAAGTCACGAACAGTGCCCTACACCATGAAAGGTAAAGTGGAGGAGGGGTTGACAGAGTCACCAGTGGTACTGTGCAGATCACAGCGTAGTTGCAAAGCTCCTGAAGACTGACATATAATGAAGGTATTGGTTTTGTTGTATTTCTATCTTTAATGGGGATTAAAATTAAAGAGGGAGAAGTGCTATAAAGTTTTATTATTATGCATCTTATTTAAATCCATTGCTAGTGTTATCAGTGTGTGCTGTGGCATCATTAGTTGTTGTTTTTAATCCATTCAAAACCCCTCTCCACTGTGCGACTGGGGACCCGCAGTGACACACTCTCCTTAATTGTTGCAGTCAACTTGGACTCCATTGTACAGATCCTGTCGCTGTGGTCCGGGAGAGCTGTCTCGATGTCGGTATGGATGTTGGCGTGAGAATCAACAGCTAGTCGAATGGTGTCGAGGGAGGACCAAATTGGACACAGTGACTCTTCGAAAGAATTTTTCACTTCCCGAGCCTAACTTTGTCAGGATTTGTCAAGGTCAGTGGCAAGAATTTTGGTCGGAGTTTCAACCACCAAAGGCATTGGGGAGCTGGTCGGCATCTTAAATGAAGCTGTCTTGGCCAGCCCTTTCTTATCATTCGATTTTTAGCACTATCTGGATACCTGAGTGCTTAGAGCAGATGAAAAAATATATTGGCGTAATGAAAAACAATTTATAAAATATCGTTGGGGGAAACATGTGTGTTTCCTCTATATTTTTCAATCGGAAGTTCCCAGAAGCGCAGCATCTCTGAAGCATTAGCGATGGAAAATCGATTCATGTAGTCCAAAAATAACAGATCCATATGAAGCGTTCAATTCCAGTGGACAATTTCAGAGGTGGTGAAGAAGGTCAAAGGGAACAGACCAGCAGATTCATGGGAACCCAACCATTCGGAGATTTTCCTCCAAGCCACTCCTCCTGACTTGGAAATGTATCGCCACTCCTTCACCGTCACTGGGTAAAAGCCCTGGACAACAGCACTGCACTGTGGATTTACCTACACCACATTGGACTGCGGGGGTTCGGGGGAATTATGGCCGTGCCAGTAATGCCCACATCCCATAAATGCATTTTTAAAAAGCTGGTAGCGTGGTTCAATGCCATATTTCCAACTCCTAACCTGCCCAGTCCCACCCAAAATGATGGGTATTGGGATTGGAAAACTTCTGCTAACTAAACAAACTGCAGCCACCTTCTCCAAACAGTATCCTCATGAAATTCACTTTTTTTTGTGCTAAAAATTTTGAAATATCCAATAATTGTAATTAAGGAACTCTGAATTGGCAGTGGATATTTGACAACCTCTTATGGCCCCTGAACACAATCAACAATTCTTCAAAATGCAGGAAATCCTGATAACTGTTCTAGGAGATTAACAAACTACAGTTCTTCAATCTTGATGATCAGATCTATTGGTGATAAGAGAGATAGAAGGAATGAAAGACTGTATATTGTGCTGTTCTCCAAAAGGTTAGTTATGCAGTACCATATAAAAAAATATACATTGGCGTCGTGAAAAGCAATTTATTAAAAAAATCATCTGGGGGAAAAAAGAGCTGAGCATTAGATTTAGACATTTTTTTCTTTAAAAAAAAATAAATTTCGAGTACCCAATTATTTGTTTTCAATTAAGGGGCAATTTATCGTGGCCAATCTACCTAACCTGCACATCTTTGGGTTGAGGGGGTGTGAAACACACGCAGGCACAGGGAGAATGTGCAAACTCTACACGGATAGTGACCCGGGGCTGGGATCGAACCTGGGTCCTCAGCGCTCTGAGGCAGCAGTGCTAAGATTCAGACTTTCTTTTAATAGATTTCCTGTCCAAAAGGATTCTAAATATATTTGTGTTACAACAGGTAGTTATTTGGTCAGCTTCTGTAAAATAAATTTGCCGAATAATTGTTTTCTTTAAAAAGGTCTGAGGTTGTGATGCTCCTACAGCTTATCAATGCTTATCCGTGACCTGTGGGACTGGAGGGTATATTGAATGCAGGTGGCAATACTGATATTCATAAGCTTTCCTTTTTTCAAGATGTACATGGGATACACAGCACTAAAGCAGGCCATTCGGTCTAACCCGTTCATGCTAGCATCTAAGTTCCAATCAAGCTTCCTTTCACCCTTCGCCGTCTAACTCAGCATTTCCTTCTCTTCTCTTCTCCCTCACATAACTACTTAGCTTCCTATAAAATGTATCTATACCATTTGTCCCAATGTCTCCCTGTGGTAATTCTCACCCCTCTCTGGGTAAACAAATTTCTTCTGAATTCCTTGTTTGATTTCTTGGTAATTGTCTTATATTTGATGGCCTCTAGTTTTCCTTTTCCTCACAAGTGGAAATATCCAATCCTTGGCTACCCTAACCAAACTTTTCACAATTCATTTTTTGAAAATATTTTTATTGCAGTTTTTCATTTTACAGTAGACAAGGGTATGTGCATCAGATACAATATACAAGAAATTTCCATCAGTATACGACCACTCCAGCCCCCCATTCTGATTTTTTGTTGGCCTTGATCTAGACACCCTATTATCCATTTAGGCCGTTCTCCAGCCTCCCCCTGCCCCCCCCCCCCCCCCCCCCCCCCCCCGCCCCTGTCTGTTCCCTGCAGTCTTGCTGGCTCCCATGTGCCTCCCCCTCCCCATGCTCTATAGGCATTTAGCTTCAAACAGGTCCAGGAACAAGTTAGTGAGAAGTATTACAGTTCAGAAAGAAAAATAAGGAGGTCACATGTCACTTGTGAAATAAGAATCTAAATGGGGCAGAGGAGCAAAAATTGATCCAAATTGCTTAACATGGCAATATTGATTAATGAAGCCATAAATTTTGTTGAAGCCTTCCTCTGACCCTCAGATGGTCTATTCAATCTTCTCCAGGTGGAGAAATTCTGACAGGTCTGCCAGCCAGTCTGCAGCTGTGGGTGGTGCTGCTGATCGGCAGCCGAGAAGGATTCTCCGGCGGGCGATTAGGGAAACAAAGGTAAGGGCGTCGACCCTCTTCCCCATAAATAGTTCTGACTGGTCTGATACCCCAAAACTGCCACTCTTGGGCATGGCTTCACCCTCACCCCCACACCTTGGACATTACCTCGAAGAAGGCTGTCCAGAACCTGACAAGTCTGGGACATGCCTAGATGATGTGGGCGTGGCTGGCCGGACCTCCGTGGCACTGTTCACGTTGGTCCTCCACCTCCGGGAAAAACCTGCTCTTGCAGGTTGTCAGGTGCGTTCTGTGCATCACTTGCAGTTGTATGAGGCTTAGCCTTGCGCAAGTGGAGGTGGAGTTGGCCCTGCTTAATGCTCCGCTCCAGAATCCCCTCCCATTTTTCTTGTATTTCGTCCAGTGGGGAGCGTGCCCTTTCTACTAGTCATCCGTACTGGTCCCCACAGTACATCCCTCCCAGATTACCTGTGTCCAGTAGTTCCTCTAACATTTCTCAATTTTAAAGAGCTCCAATTATCTCTCAGCCTACTCTTTCCAGGTTGTAGTTGTAGCCATGCATTTCTGGTATCTTCATTTTAAATCTGTTTTGGCACCCACTCCAATGTCTTGATGTCCTTTTGTAATACGAGGACCAGAACAGCACAGTACTGTGCTCTAAGTGTGATCTAACCAAGATTTGATACATCTCTGGTTTTCAATTCTGCCACTCTAGAAATAAACCCTCGTGCTTGGTTTGCATTTTTATGGCTTCATTAATTAACATTACCATGTCATGCAATTTGGATCCATTTTTACTCCTCTACCCCATTCAGATTCTTAGTTCACAAGTGAGAGACCTCCTTATTTTTCTTTCTGAGATGTAATACCTCTCACTCAACATGGGTTGATCTCATTTATCAATTACATGTCCACCCTGCAAGTTCATTTATATCTTGTAATTTGTTCCAGCCCTCTGGAAAGTGTTGCCCTTTCCCCTTGCAAATTGGCACGAAAGGAGATTGCGCTGCCCAGAAGTGTGATGGAGGCAGGTTCAATTGAGGCATTCAAGAGGACATTAGATGGTTATGAGGGAGCTCAGTTAGCTCAGTTGGTTGGACAGCTGGTTTGTGACGTGATGCTTCGCCAACAGCGTGGGTTCAACGCCCAAACCGACTGGGTGTGGTGACCCAAAGGGTAGAGCCGCCGGTGGTCCTCTGGGGTTGTGAGGGCTTTCATTTCAGATGATTATTTGAAGAAAAACACTTCAATATACAATTTACAGTGCAGAAGGAGGCCATTTGGCCCATCGAGTCTGCACCAGCCCTTGGAAAGAGCACTTAAGGCCACACCTCCGCCCATACCAGTAACCCAGCAACCCCACCCCTTTGGACTCTAAGGGCAATTTATCATGGACAATCCACTGAATCTGCACATTTTTGGATTGGCACACCCGGCGGAAGCCCACACAGACACGGGGAGACCGTGCTGACTCCACACAGTGACCCAGGGGGGAATCGAAACTGGGACCCTGGAGCTGTGAAGTCAATGTGCTAACCACTGTGCTAACCTGAGGGGTACAATGTGCAGGGGTATGGGGGGGACAGGCTGGGGAATGGGCTAAAACCATAATCCTCATTTGGAGAGTGAGGACAGACTCGATGGGTGGAATGACGCAGTGGGCCATTTGTCACGCGGGGGAGGGGGCATGGCCATTTGTTACGGGAGGGCATGGCCATTTGTTACGCGGGGAGGGGCGGGGCATTTGTTACGAGGGGGCGGGGCCATTTGTCACGCTGGGGCGGAGGCCGGCACGCTCCTCGCCGTCACGTGTTCCATTGGCCCCGCGAGGCGTACGACCGGAAATGCCCGTGGCTGCAGCCGGATGTTGCTATTGGCGCGTGCGCAGTGAGTTGCGGCCTGGTTGCTCTGGCGGTTGAACGTTGTGCGGACACAAAGTGAGTGAGTGGTTCAGCTCCCAAGATACAAACCCTCAGACCGCCCTTTTCCTCCTCAGCCGATCTCCCCCGCGTGTCCCATGAGCCGGCTGTGCCTGGACTCCGACCTCGAAGGCAGGCGGCGCCGATAACCTTGGGTCAGCTTCCCAGGGTCAGCGCGGCTGAACGGGAAGTAGCAAAGCCGGAGCCTGCGGCTTAACGTGTCTCAGAGCCCATTGAACCCGCGCTTACTCTCCCACTAGCCGCTCTCTGGGTGAGGGTGGGACAAGGAAGCTGGGCCTACTCACCAAGGTCATGGGGAAGATACAAACATCCCCTGGGGAAGTGGGGAGGGCTCCCTCTGGGGGGAGAGAGAGTTGAGTGGGATGGGGGGCTCCCTCTGGAAGGGGTGGAGGGGGGCTCCCTCTGGAAGGGGTGGAGGGGGGCTCCCTCTGGAAGGGGTGGAGGGGGGCTCCCTCTGGAAGGGGTGGAGGGGGGCTCCCTCTGGAAGGGGTGGAGGGGGGCTCCCTCTGGAAGGGGTGGAGGGGGGCTCCCTCTGGAAGGGGTGGAGGGGGGCTCCCTCTGGAAGGGGTGGAGGGGGGCTCCCTCTGGAAGGGGTGGAGGGGGGCTCCCTCTGGAAGAGGTGGAGGGGGGCTCCCTCTGGAAGGGGTGGAGGGGCTCCTCCCTCTGGAAGGGGTGGAGGGGCTCCTCCCTCTGGAAGGGGTGGGGGGGCTCCTCCCTCTGGAAGGGGTGGGGGGGCTCCTCCCTCTAGGAGGGGTGGAGGGGCTCCTCCCTCTAGGAGGGGTGGAGGGGCTCCTCCCTCTGGGAGGGGTGGAGGGGCTCCTCCCTCTGGGAGGGGTGGAGGGGGGCTCCCTCTGGAAGGGGTGGAGGGGGGCTCCCTCTGGAAGGGGTGGAGGGGGGCTCCCTCTGGAAGGGGTGGAGGGGGTCTCCCTCTGGAAGGGGTGGAGGGGGTCTCCCTCTGGAAGGGGTGGAGGGGGGCTCCCTCTGGAAGGGGTGGAGGGGGGCTCCCTCTGGAAGGGGTGGAGGGGGGAGCCCTCTGGAAGGGGTGGAGGGGGGGCGCCCTCTGGAAGGAGGGGGGGGAGGGTGCGCCCTCTGGAAGGGGGGGGAGGGAGGGGGCGCCCTCTGGGAGGGAGGGGGCGCCCTCTGGGAGGGGGGGGGGAGGGGGCGCCCTCTGGAAGGGGGGGGAGGGAGGGGGCGCCCCCTCTGGAAGGGGGGGGGGGGGAGGGGGCGCCCCCTCTGGAAGGGGGGGGAGGGGGGGGGCGCCCCCTCTGGAAGGGGGGGCGGGTGCACCCTCTGGAAGGGGGGGGAGGGGGCGCCCTCTGGAAGGGGGGGAGGGGGCGCCCTCAAAGGGGGGGAGGGAGGGGGCGCCCTCTGGGAGAGGGGCACCCTCTGGGAGGGGGGGCTCCCTCTGGAAGGGGGGGGGGGCTCCCTCTGGAAGGGGGGGGAGGGGGGGCTCCCTCTGGAAGGGGGGGAGGGGGGGCTCCCTCTGGAAGGGGGGGAGGGGGGGCTCCCTCTGGAAGGGGGGGAGGGGTCTCCCTCTGGGAGGGGCAGAGGTGGGCTCTCTCTGGGGTGGGCAGGGCTCTGCCTGGGGGGGTGTAAAGGAGGGCTCCCTGTGGGGCAGGGGCGAGGCCACTGTCATGGTGGGGAAGGGGTGCTCCTTGTTTGGTTCGGGGGAAGAGATGTGTGTGGATGGCTCCCTACGGGGGTGGGGACCTTGAGGTTTATAATATCTGGTTTATTACTTGAGCCACATGCAAATTGATGCAGTGATGAACTGGTTAAGGACCCGAACATGTTATTGAAGGATTGGTTGGTGGAAGACGGGTTCCATTTCAGGGGACTTTGGTTGCAGTATTGGGAGTGGACAGAACTGTGCTTTCAGGATAAACTTCACCTGAATTAGGCTGGGACCAAAGTGGAAAGGGTAAATCGGGTCAAAGCTAGGACTTTAAATAGTAAATATCAACAAGGGCTCCGGTGCAAAGTATAATAGTTTGAAAACAAATGAAAGGAAAGAGTAACAATTGATAATTGTGTTTTAAGCAATACTGGTAAACAGATAACTAAAAGGCATAGTGATCAGACTGGGTGTGAAACATTGGAAATGTGAGTTAATCTTTACAGTTGAAGGGCAGGTTAGGATCTGTGGCCCAAATAATTTATCCTTGTGCAAATGCATGTAATGTAAGGAACAAATTGAATGACAAATCAACTTTGGGTATGGCATGGTAACCATCAAGAAATGGCTGCAAACTGGGAACCAAATGTACAAATTGGAAGTTCTATAGGAAAATCGGCGGCACAGTGGTTAGCATCGCTGCCTCACAGCTCCAGGGGCCTGGGTTCAATTCTAGTCTTGGGTATTGTCTGTGTGGAGACTTACCCTCTGTGTTTGCGTGGGTTTCTTCCAGGAGCTCCAGTTTCCTCCCACAGTCCAAAGATGTGCAGATTGGCCATGCTAAATTGCCCCTTAGTGTCCAAAAAGGTTACAGGAATAGGGCAGGGGCTTAAGTAGGGTCCTCTTTCCAAGGGCTGGTGTAGACTCGATGGGCTGAACGGCCTCCTGCACTGTAAATTCTATGGCAAAGGGAGAGGCACAGCGTTAACAATTAAAGATCAAATTATTTGAATGACAAGCAGGCAGTGGAGAATTTGAGTAGAACTTAAGAATGTATTTGAAATACAAATAGTTGTTTGTTAGTACAGAACTTGAGTATTGCTGAAAAGAGACCTGCTGTTGAAACCTTTCACCTTCATTCGTCAGGACAGGTCTAAGAATGTCAAATTTCAATGGATGCAATAATTTATACTGCATGAGAAAAGGGTGTTGATTAGTTGGAAAGTTGATTATCATAGAATTTACAGTGCAGAAGGAGACCATTCGGCCCATCGGGTCTGCACCAGCTCCTGGAAAGAGCACCCTACCCAAGGTCAACACCTCCACCTTATCCCCATAACCCAGTAACCCCACCCAACACTAAGGGCAATTTTGGACATTAAGGGCAATTTAGCATGGCCAATCCACCTAACCTGCACATCTTTGGACTGTGGGAGGAAACCGGAGCACCCGGAGGAAACCCACGCACATACGGGGAAGATGTGCAGACTCTGCACAGACAGTGGCCCAAGCCGGAATCGAACCTGGGACCCTGGAGCTGTGAAGCAATTGTGCTATCCACAATGCTACCGTGTTGCCATGGAGCATGCACCAGATAAACATGTGTCATGAAGCTGGTGATAGTATCTGAGGTTTTGGGAAGGGTGGGTGTGGGTTCCTGGAAACTTGGTGGGGTGAGGGTCCTTCAGTTACTGAGAAGGAAGCTCATGCATGGTGGTGGTCTGATTTCAGTTAATTATTGCGGTTAGAAGTTTCACTGTTTAAGAATACACCATTATGGGTTTATTAAACACCCCATAATTGTGTTGATTTCATCCAAAGCTAAGTAATGGGGCATATATCATGCATGTTCCAAATAACCACCTGTTTTCCCCCCAGGTAAACCATGTCTTCTGTGATTGCCAAGCCTGCGATGAGAGGCCTGTTGGCCAAACGTCTACGGTTTCACTTGGCTGTGGCTTTTACTTTATCTATTGCGTGTGCTGCTGCCTTCAAGGTAATTTTGCTACTCGTATTTTATTTTTTGACATAAAACTTTCTATACTTTCTTTCCTTCTTCCTCCTGCATCGCGCCGCCCCCCCCCCCCCCCCCCCTTCCCTGAGATTGGCATTGGGGCCTCTGAAATGTATATAAATGAGCACAATATCAAAATTTTAATGTTCTGAAATATGGAAATACAATCAAAGAGGATAGTGACTGATTTGCAAGAGGCACATAGATGAAATTTTAAAAGAGATGCAGGTACAGAAACTTGGAGGTTAAGTACACTAATCTTTGAATGTGGCAAGTTTAGAAGACTTAGTTTCAGTTAGTCTTTATTAAAAGTAAGGAATTAATGCAAAACCTCGGCCTCAACTGGCACACTGTTCATTTCTGGGCATCACACTTTTGGAAGGATGTCTAGATCTTAGAAGGTGCAGAAGGATATACCAAAAGTTACTAGGAATGAGGGAGTTTAGTTGCAAGGAGAGGCTGACAAAGTTGGGGCTGCTTGTAGCAGGAACGTTATGAGGGGATCTGAATGATGTGTTCAAAATCGAAGGATTTTTTTCATGAGTAAATAAGGAAAAGCTATTTTTAATGGTTGTAGGATTGACAACCAAAGGACACAGATTTAAGTTGATTGGTCAAAAAACTCAGAGCTAACTTAAGGAACCATTTTTGAGTGAGTTTACCCCATTTAAAGCGGGTCTAATAGTAACACGAGAATTGGTTACGTTTTCAGGGGAGTGGGATCAATTGGAGAGCTGAATCAACGAGCTGGCATGGGCCTCTATATATTGTATTTTTTTGAAGGGTAGAAGACAAGGGTCTTATATATTCTTGGATCCTCTTCAATTAGATTGAGATTTGTAATAGTTGCAGTCAGGACATAAAAGGTCAAAAATTACTGATTACTCAACGCCGATCTGTTCCTGATATTCGCGTCATTCTTGCCCTAACTGATGAGACGCGTTTGATGCGAGATAACCCAAAATAGTACCTGTTAATGATGCTTGGTTGATCAGGAGTATTGAGCAAAGTGCTGATTTTAATGATCAATTACGTCTGTGCTTCTTATTCTGGCATCATGCACATCCCAGTATTAGTCACTCTACCCTTGGCAGCAGAATTGTTGGTTGCCAAGGCCTTTGCGCTGGAAATTCTCTCTAACCCTCTCTCTTTTGAGACATTCCTTAAAACCTATCTCTGTGACCAAATATTCGGTCATCTGCTCTAATATTGCCTTCTGTGGCTTGCTGTCAAATATTACTTGATAATACTTGCCTTGTTACATTTTACTATCTTGAACATACTATATAAATGTAGTTTCTGTCATTCAGGTAATGCTGATTGATGTTTGTCATACCCCCAAGTGACCTTTATATTATTTTGTTAAAATTGGTTCTCAAATTTAAATCTCCTGGATTCATTTAATTCCCTGAACTGCCACTCATAAGTTTGACATCCTGGTCCTGTGGGATTTTTTCTTTTAAATTCTCAAGCATGGTCTGTGATTTGCTACTTTTGTATTTCTTTTTGCGGTGGGGGAGTTGGGCTGTGGATGGTGGATCCTGGTTGACCCAAAGCTTCGCTTCAAATCATTTCTAAATCTGTTAGAAATAGGCTGGAGCTTTTAATCATGAGACACCATGGCCCTTTTTTAATGCTGCTGTTTATTTATATTTAATTGGTAGAAATACTGAAAGTGTAATCTTGTCCTATTTTGTAAACCATTGTAGGTTGCAGTAGGTGATTCCAGGAAAAAAGCATATGCTGACTTCTACAAGAAATATGATGCCATGAAGTCATTTGAAGCCATGAGGGATGCTGGTATATTTGAAAGTGTGAAACCAAGGAAGTAGATTCATGCAAAGGTAATTCTTTCAATTGCAATTAAATGCAAAAAGTAGGTTGACTTGTGTCTCAACAGCTCAACGTCAAGATGTTGCTGATCCAACATATTTACTGAAGAATTTACTTATGATTGAATAGAATGCAATGAATATTGTGTCCCTTTTCAAGGTGGCTATAGGGTGCAAATTGTCTCGTCACCCCACCTTTGTAATTAGAGCCATATAGACTAAGACAAGTGTTCATCTCTTTTTCCATGGGCCCTTCAGAGTTCACATTCCATTTCAAACAAATATCACATTTCCTACATTCCATTACTTCCTTTAAATACAGAAAGGTCCCAAGCCCCACATTGAAGCTATTAAGATCAGCAGTTCCTCTCATAATATCAAAAAAAAAAGGTTTCCTTTTAAACAGATGACCTGCCCTAATAATTAATACATGGATTTATTTAAACATAAGGTGTCATCCTAAATTTAAACTGCTTTCAACCATTCCTTCAAACGGATTTTTAAAAAAACACGTAATTGTATTGTGGGCAATGGAGGCCGCACGTGGCTGCTGGACGCAGGAACTTAAAGCCGTAAAACAATTCTGATTTTCGCGAAGAAGTGCCTTCCTGTAAAGAATTCCAATTAGCAGAAACTCTGAACTGAGCCATTTAAAAAGTGGTGGAGGTAAGTTCCATCGATAGTACAGACCCTAAAAATGTGCAGAATTATCAATCTCACAGTAATGTTAAATGTAAAAATGTTTGAGCTTGTTCATACATTACTGCTTTTTGTAAAAACTTAAAAAATGTGATTAAATTTGAATTGATCTTCCATTCTAATGTAGGAGACTTGATGTTGATCTCCATCCCCGCAATGGTGTTAAAATGAACTTTTAAAAAACTTTTTTTTAAAAACAGGAAACTTGGAACAAGTGCCGGGACTGCACCTGCCGACGAAAGAATATACTATGTGCACTCTGTATCTGATGTATAAATAAAACATTTAATTTTCTGACCATTAACATCTGTATGTGGTTCTTGCCTGTTTTAAGTACAGAACATCTTTCCATTTTTAAATACATCATGAGGGAATTTTTAAAAATTCAATAAAATTGACCGTGGAATTTGAGTTCTCGTGAGCTGCGTTACAGATCTTTGGGTAGAGCTGAGTGTGGCAGATGATCAGATGGTAAACATGTATGATGCCTCCCTGGTGCTAGGGTCCAGGATGTCTCTGAATGGGCATTCTGAAGGGGGAGCGGGAGCAACCAGAGTTTGTGCTACATATTGCGACTAACAACATGGATAGGAAGAGTGACATAGTCCTGCAGCAGGAGTTCAGGGAGTTAGGTAGAAAGTTAATACACAGAACCTCGAGGGTTGTAATCCCTGGATTACTCGCTGTGTCATATGCCAGTGAGGCTGGAAATAGGGAGATAGTACAGCTAAACACGTGGCTAAACGGCTGGTGTCGGAGAGGGTTGGGATCTCTTCCAGGGCAGGTAAAACCTGTATGAGAAGTACGGGTTCCATCTAAACTGGAGGGGCATGAATGTCCTGGCCGCGAGGTTTGCGAGTAGCACACAAGAGGGTTTAAACTAGGTGTGGCAAGGAGTGGGAACTGGAGCAATAGGTCAGAGGGTGAAATAATTGAGGGGGAACTAGAGAATGGGGCCAGTAAGAAGCAGAGGAAGAATAAACGGGGAGATGTTGCAAAACACAGCAGGACTGCTGGTCTGAAGTGCATTTGTTTCAATGCTAGGAGTATAACAGGTAAGGCAGATGAACTTGAGAGCTTGTATTAGTTCTTGGAACTATGATGTTGCCATTACAGAGAGGTGGCTGAGGGAGGGACCGGATTGGCAGGAAAACGTTCCAGGATTTAGATGTTTTGGGCAGGATAGAGGGGGGTGTAAAAGGTTGGAGCAGAGAAGACTTGCAGGTGACCTGATCAAGGTGTACAAGATTGAGGGGCATGGATAGGGAGCAGCTGTTTTCCTGAGTTGAAGGGCCAGTTACAAGGGGACGCAAGTTCAAGGTGAGGGGCAGGAGGTTTAGAGGACATTTGAGGAAAAGTGCTTTTACCCAGAGGGAGATGGCAATCTAGAATGCACTGCCTGGGAGGTTGTAGAGGTGGGTTGCCTCACATCCTTTAAAAATTATCACACATCGTAACATTCAAGGCTATAGGCCACATGCTAGCACATGGGATTAGGTAGGAAGGTCTAGTGTCTTTCATGCATCGGTGCAGACTCGATGGGCCAACGGGCCTCTTCTACACTATTATTCTGTGATTGTGGGTGGGAGAGTTGCACTACTGGTTAAGGAGAATATCACAGCTCTACTGCGTGAGGGCACCTCAGAAGGCTCATGCAGCGAGGCAATATGGGTAGAGCTCAGGAATAGGAAGGATGCAGTCACAATGTTTGTTTACTACAGACCTCCCAACAGCCAGTGGGAAATAGAGCAGCAAATATATAGGCAGATTTTGGGAAGGTGTAAAAACAACAGCGTTGTTGTGTTAGGGGATTTTAACTTCCCCTATATTGATTGGGACTCGCTTAGTGCCAGGAGCTTGGATGGGGCAGAGTTTGTAAGGTGTATCCAGGAAGGCTTCTTGATGCAATATGTCGATAGTCCAACTAAGTAAGGGCCTGTACTGGACCTGGTATTGTGTAATGAGCCTGGCCAGATGGCCGACGTTTTAGTGGGGGGGCATTTTGGGAAATCAGTAAGTTTTAAGGTACTGTTGGATAAATATTGGAGGTTGCGTCTCACTAACTTGATCGATTGTTTTGAGGAAACGACACATGGTTGATGAAGATAGGTAGTGGATGTTGTACACGTGGACTTCAGTAAGACCTTTGACAAGGTCCCTCATGACAGACTGGTACAGGAGGTGAAGTCACATGGATCGGAGGTGAGCTGGCAAGATGGATACAGAACTGGCTAGGTCATAGAAGGTAGAGAGTAGCAGTGGAAGGGTGTGTTTCTGAATGGAGGGCTGTGACTAGTGGGGTTCTGCAGAGATCAGGACCAGGACCGTTGCTGTTTGTAGTATATATAAATGATTTGGAGGAAAATGTAACTAGTCTGATTAGTAAGTTTGCGGATGATACAAAGGTTGGTGGAATTGCTGATAGCGATGAGGACTCAGGATACAGATCGGTTGGACAGAGATGGCAGGTGGAGTTTAATCCGGACAAATGAGGTAATTCATTTTGGAAGGTCTAATACAGGTGGGAAATATACAGTAAATGGCAGAACCCTTAAGAGTATTGACAGACAGGAATCTGAATATACAGGTCCGCAGGTCATAAAGTGGCAACACGGGTGGAGAAGGTAGTCAAGAAGGCATATGGCATCTTTGCCTTCATCGGTTGGGGCATTGAGTATAAAAATTGGCAAGTCATGCTGCAGCTGCACAGAACCGTAGGTCACATTTGGAATATAGTGTTCAATTCTGGTCACCACATATCAGAAGGATGTGGAGGCTTTGGAGAGGGTACCAGGATGTTGCCTGATATAGAGGGCATTATCTCCGAGAGAGGTTGGATAAACATAGTTTGTTCTGACTGGAATGACGGAGGCTGAAGGGTGACCTGATCGAAATGTACAAAATTATCAGCATGGACAGAGTGGATAGTCAGAAGCTTTTTCCCAGGGTGGAAGAATCAAGAAACATAGGTTTAAGGTGCGAGGGGAAAAGCTTAAGAGGAGATGTGCGAGGGATTTTTTTTTACACCGGGTAGTGCGTACCTGGAATGCGCTGCCGGAGGTGTTGGAAGCAGGTACGATAGTGACGATTAAGGGGCGCCTTGACAAATACATGAATAGGTTGGAAATAGAGGGATACAGACCCCGGAAGTCTAGAAGATTTTAGATTAGACAGCATGGTTGGCGCAGGCTTGGAAGGCCGAAGGGCCTGTTGCTGTGCTGTACTTTTCTTTGCTCTTTTGAATGCTATTTTTAATGTTCTATTTATTGAGAACAATAATCTGTGATCTTAGAAAGCGACTTTGCAGAGTTTAAAATTAGAATGTAGAAATAGCCTGCACGTATAAAAAATATAAGTGGGTGTTCACTGGCACGGTGACTAATTGTTGCAAGTCAAATTGTTTTATTATTTTAAGATGCCTAGAGGTAAATGTTAGCTCGTGTTTGCCTGATGCCTCTGGGAGTACCAGCAAGGTGTTTGTCATAGGTATTTTAATGAGGCCCCATCTCAAAATGGACTGGGCCTCCTGTCTGAGAGATCGGGTAGGTAGCCAATGGTATTAAGTTTACCCCCAGAAGAGATACAAGAAGAAGACATTCAGCCTATCAAAACAGAAAATGTTTGAAAGTATGCAGGTCAGGTAGCATCTTTGGAAAGAGTTATTGTTGCCTTTGCTGTCACAATTCATAGGACAAACCTCTCATCCCAGGGATCAGTCTAGTGAACCTTCACTGTATGTCCAAGGCAAGTGTATCCTTCCTTGATTATAGAAACCAAAATGGCGCAGCAATGCGGGTAAATTCTAGCAAACCTTTTCTTATTCTGTATTCAAACTATTAAGCCTGTTCCACCCAGAAACCATAGAGTGCTGTTTAAAGTACATCCTTTTCTAAAAGTAATTGAGTAAACTGGTGGAACCAAGAAACCTCTAGTTGTGAGAATCTAGCATGGGGGCTGGGACTTGTAAATTACCCCTGTTATTGAAGATCAAGTCCTCACTAGTGGACCTTTATCAGCCCAAGCAGCAACAGAGGTAAAGGTCTTGTACGTTATTAGACTTTTTGCATAGAGGAATGGGCTTCCGTTTTACAACTAAGTTAGGGTTAACTGCCCAATTACTGCTTTCATACAATTGTTTTTTTTAAAAAAAAACAACTTCCAACTTTGTCTTGCTTCAATTTAAGATAACCAGTCAATAAAAAAGTGACTCATTTGCACTTGCTGGAAGTGATGCAAATTCATATGCAGGAGCCTGTTCTTTGCAAACAAAGAATATGCTCAAGTCTTGTGCCTTTTTGAATTACCCAGGAACTTGGGGAGCCGTTTGTTTCCCAATGCTTCCTCCGTGAGAGCACACCTGACAGTCCGAGTCGACATGCCAAACCAACCAGCATCCCCTTCTCTCCTGTCAAGATTGTTTGAAATTTGGCATTCTTGTGTCTGTCCTCATGAGGGCAAGGTGAAAAGCTTTGGTCACATGTCTCCAGCAAAATGGGAAAAGTAAGAGGATGCGACAGACATGATGGGAGAAATTTTGAGTTGGATTTTGAAGATAAGGTGAGAAAACGCAAGGCTGGAGGTAAATATTTCAGTGTTGGGTCTAGGTCGCTGAACAGTTTCATTAAAGGTGGATGTGGGCAAGAGCCTAGAGTGGGAAAAGCGTAGGATGTATATGAATTGTTGAGGTATAGCCATAGAGTAAGAAACCTGACATTGCGATACAATGATACTTTATTTTGAGAAGTAAAACAAAGGGACAGGTACCTTAGCTGTATTTACCCGTTCAAGCAATCGAGCCCTGTTGCTGCTTCTAGTAAATCCCTCGAAGCTTGCAAAAGCCCAATTTCCCTATTTTATACTCCAAAAAAACTACAGAAGGATACATCTAGAACCATAGAATCCTTACAGTGCAGAAGGAGGCCATTCGACCCTTCAGGTCTGCACCGACTCTCTGAAAGAGCACCCTGCCTAGGTCTGCAACCCCATAACCCCATTTAACCTGCACATCTTTGGACTGTGGGAGTAAACCGGAGCACTCTGAGGAAACCCACGCAGACACGGGGAGAAAGTACCAAACTCCACGCTGACAGTCACCTAAGGCTGGAATTGAACCCGGATCCCTGGCACTGTGAGGCAGCAGTGCTAATGACTGTGCCACCCCAAAGAAACTATATTTGTTGTATATATGTGAAACGAAAATCGCCACAGTCCCAGAGGGCCATAGACTGCTCTCCCCTGTGAGAGATAGAACTGGTTGGTGGTGATTTAACCTGAGGGTCACCACACCTTGGGCGAGGGGCAATGTTGAGACAGTGGGCCCTTTATGTATAACCTCAGCCTGCACGGGGGCTGAACCTGCACTGTTGGCATCGCTCCGAGTCACGAACCAGCTGTCCAACCAACTGAGGTACTGACCCCCTTAATCTAATCAGGTATTTCCCCAGTACTCCCATTGTCATTGTCCTCGATGCAATGTTTCTTTGTTCATGCTGGAGATGGTTCAGTGCTTTGGACTTAATGTTTAAAAAAAAAAACAATTCTTCCTCAGAAAAGCCTTACATTTTCTGCAAATCATAAGCATAATCTGGAGGTTGATTGTTCAATTAATAACATGTAGCATGGTAAATGACCCCAGGTATCTTAAACGGGAAAGAATACCGAGCAATAAAATGGGAAGAGAGTGGCTTGGTACAGAACTTTACTAATGCTGAAAAGGGAGACGTGTTGCCTAGGATTCTCGTCTTGCTCCATTTTGAGATGATCCGTCAATGGTTTTGCTCAGTGGGCTAGACAGCTGGTTTGTAACGCAGAACAAGGCCAGCAGCGCGGGTTCAATTCCCGTACCAGCCCTGTGTACCCAAACAGGTGCTGGAATGTGGAAACTTGGGGCTTTTCACAGTAACTTCATTGCAGTGTTAATGTAAGCCGACTTGTGACAATAAAAAATTATTATTAGAACAATGTGGCTTATTTGCACTTGCTGAAAGTGACGTGAATTCACACGCAGGAAAGATAAATGCCTCATCTGTGAAACCTCTTTCGATGTCTTTTCATACATTCCAAAGAATAAAATAAAATACACCAACAAAGCAATACAATCTAGCAAAGCTTAGTAATACATAATACTGAAAGTAGTAAATTATGTGGAATGTGGAAAATGAGGATTTTTGAATTTAATCTGGGGATGGGGTGTCCATGAAGGCCAAGGGAGGTGAGGGTGATAGGCAAGTAAGAGTTACAGGGGGATAGAATGTGGACTGGATATTCTGGCGGGGGGGGGGGGGGGGGGGGGGAGGTAAGAACAGAGATGGGAAAAAGAGATATTGGTATGTGTTGGGTTTGAAAGGAGCCCAGTATTAAATAGAACCTCAAGCTTTACTGTTCAAGCTGCAGTAGAGTATGGAATTGAGGCCGAAGGAGTGACCTTTAGCCACTAAACAGAAATGACTTTGGTTTTGATTATTCATGTTGGAAGAGTTGGAACGTATGAATTAGGAGCCATTCGGCCCCTCGTGCCTGCTCTGCCATCCAATAAGATCATGGCTGACCTGATTGTAACTTCAAACCCACATTCCGGCCTACGCCCGATAACCTTTCACCCTCTTGTTAATCAAGAATCTATCTAGCTCTGCCTTCGAAACATTCAAAGACTCCACTTCCACTACCTTTTGATGGAGAGAGTTCCAGAGATTCAGCCCTCAGAGTGAAAATTCCTCCTAATCTCTGTTTTACATGAGTGACCCCTTATTTTTAAACAGTGACCCTTAGTTCTAGATTCCCCGACAAGAGAAACCATCTTCTCTACATCCAACCTGTCAATACCTCTTCAGGATCTTAAAGATTTCAATCAAGTTGCCTCCTACTCTTCTAACCTCTAGTGGATATAAAGGGAACCCGTTCAATCTTTCCTCATAAGACGACCCACCTATTTCTGATATTAAGTCTCTAAACTGCTTCCATTACTGTTACATCTTTCCTTAAATAAGGAAACCAATACTGTACAAAATACACCAGATGTGGTCTTGCCAATACCCTGTGCAACAGAAGCATAACCTCCCTAGTTTTGTAATCAATTCCTCTCACAATAAATAATAACATTATATTAACTTTTAATTAATTTTATTTTTTAATAATCTTTATTGTCACAAGTAGGCTTACGTTAACACTGCAAAGAAGTTACTGTGAAAATCCCCTAGTCGCCACAATCCGGCGCCTGTTCGGGTACACAGAGGGAGAATTCAGAATGTCCAAATTACCCAACAGCACATCTTTCAACAATTTGCTCAATGTCACTTCCATGGTGATTGTAATTTTTCCGTGTTCCTCCCTCTTCCATATCATGATTTACTATTTGTGGGTTGGTACTCTGTAGTGAAGACAGATGCAAAATAACTGTTTAACTCATCCGCCATAGCCCTACTTCCATTACCAATTCCTCAGACGCACTTTCTAAAGAACGAATGTTCACTTTGTTAACTCTTTTGTTATTTAACTATCTACAAAAAACTCATACTACCCATCTTTTTTTAAAGAAATTTAGTCTAGCCAATTTTTTCTCTCCCCCAATTAAGGGGCAATTTAATGTGTAACACCACACGGACAGTGACCAGGGGCCGGGATCGAACCTGGGTCCTCAGTGTCGTAGGCAGCAGTGCTAACCACTGCTTACTACCCATCTAATAATACTAGCTCGATTGCTCTTGTACTCTGGGGTTTCCCTCCTTACCAATCTTTTTGCCATTCTTTGCTGTTCTTTATATTCTTTCCAATCTTCTGACCTGCCACCCGTTTTTGCATAAATATGTTTTTTTCTTTAAGTTTTATCATGTCTAACATTTTTAATTAACCACGGATGATAGGACCTCCTCTTAGAATTTTTCTCATTGTCCATTCTTCGTATTCTGAGATATCCCTTTAAATGTCTGAACCTCTATTGATCTATCCTTTAAGCACATTTGCCAGTTCACTTTAGCTAGCTCCTCTTTCATACCCTCATTACTGACTATTCCTGTTAGCCGGTTTATTAATTCTCATATTAGTACCATTCTCACTCCCCTTCTCTCTACTCTTTGGTATATAATATCTCCAATTTTATCCCTTGCTCCCATTATTTAGTTTTGAACTCTCTCTACTTTCCTAGTTATGCGGCTCGCTGGAACATCAGCCCTGGCACAGTTCAGGTATAGACCGTTCCACTGGTACAGATTTCACTTTCCCCAGTACTGCCTCCAGTGCCCCACTAACTGGAACCATTTCTCCCACATGAGCCTTTGAGCCACTCATTAATTTCTCTAATCTTTTGCCCTATGCCAATTTGCATGGCTCTTGGTACAAAGCACCCAGGTACCTCTCGCCCTCCCTGATGTGTCAGTGTCTGCAGCTCAGCCTCTACCTCGACGACCCTGAGCTGAGGCTCCTTAAGCCGCAGCCACTTCCTGCAGACGTGCTTGCCCTGGATAACACTGGCATGAGCTCCCACACCCTGCAGTCCTGACGCATCACCTGTCCTGCCATACCCATGAGCTTTAATGAATTGCTTAATTGTTTTATTGAAGTATTTATTTTCTTTTCACAAATTCCAGTATTATTTTAAACACCAGAAAAATAGATGATTACTTACCCGATAATCACCAACAGCTCACTTCTTCCCCGATAGCAGAGCAGAAACCAACTCTGACAGGGTGAAAAAGTTGGGAAAACTCCCGCTCCTCTTCGCCAAATGCCCGCACTCTGTTGAGGTCACACTCATTGCTGGTCGCACAGGGGAAGTTCTAGCTTGTCCATGTAGTCAGTCAGCACAATGATTCAAATTAAAGGTTCTAGTGGAGACAAAGGGCTCAGTCACTCACTGTCACTCTGTACCTTGCTGTTGCTTGGGTTAGCATGTAGATGAGGAACAGGAATGATTTGTTGGCAAAGAAATCACTTAAATAATCTTGCATTGGGGCAGGTAGAAGTAGAAACCCAAGAATCATAGAATTTACAGTGCAAAAGGAGGCCATTCGGCCCATCAAGTCTGCACCAGCTCTTTGAAAGAACACCCTATCCAAGTTCACACTTCCACCCTATCCCCATAACCTAGTAACCCCACCCAACACTAAGGGCAATTTTGGACATTAAGTGCAATTTAGCATGGCCAATCCACCTAACCTGCACATCTTTGGACTGTGGGAGGAAACCGGAGCACCTGGAGGAAATCGACGCACACACTGGGAGAACGTGCAGACTCCGCACAGACAGTGACCCAAGCTGGGAATCGAACCTGGGACCCTGGAGCTGTGAAGCAATTGTGCTAACCACCATGCTACCCATTAATATAGATGAGCCAGAGAAAAACGGAAGCATGTCGAATGCTATGTGGAAAATGAACAGAGAAGAGGATGCCACAACTGAATTACAGAGAATTAGTGATCTTGGGAATTGGCAGATTGTAGGTCATCAACAAGATTCAGAGGACAATGACTATCCTTCTAGGAATTCCTATCCTCAGGAATTTGAGGATGAGGGTAAGTAGGAGCCGTGATCAGAGGGGGTGCTGCCTCTAGATGCGAAAGGTTGTAAACACTCATCCTTAGTTATCCACGTAAGTAGGTATGTCAGGAAATGTGTCCCTCTGACATGCCAGCCCGGACAAGCACAGAAATAATCTGAATGTTGGGAGGAGAGAGGAGTGCAGTAATTGATTTGCATAAACTGTGAGCTGGTGAATGACTACTAACGCAGCTAGCATTTCTAACAATTTGAAGTGTGAGCCCTTGGAAGATGAGTGATTTTCTATTGTACTGGATGGCATAAGGAGCTAGTATGCATGACGTGCAGTGAAAGAAGCGGAACCAGCAAGGAGTAAATGTGGAACAGGTTGGTAGGTAACGCTTTGTGGCAAGCAAATGTGAACCGTCATATCTGATGTGTGGATTTGCCTTCTGCAAACTGTGGTGTCTCTTGCGTGCCATCAGGTCCTGAAGATTACTCAAGTGTCGAGCCTGATCTCGTCTTGTGCTGCCGGGCATGGTACATGCCTACAGGATCTGCTGGGTGCCTCTGCATTTCTTTTCCATTTTTAAAATTTTTGCCTGGTGCTTTTTATTTCATCTCTTACCCCTTCTCTGCCACCTTTCTCTTTACCTACCACCCTACCCCTCCAGCCCAAAACTTGACAAAAAATAATTCAGAATCTTTATTAGGAAGGAAATAATGTGCTTATATGTAGCCGCTTTTTAAATATCTTCATTAGATTTCTTGCATCTTTGTTGGACTGTCCTCCCCACAAAGCCAAGGTCGCACAGGCAGTTCGGAGTAATATTTCACATGAGCAGACATTGGGGACAAAAAGACAGGAAATGCTGGAAATACTCATCAGGTCAGGCGGCATCTGTGGAGATAAACAGAGTTAATATTTCGCGTGGATGACCAAAACATTGGCCTGAATGTTTCACCCACGGGTGCACTTGGCAGGCCCGGAGGCGGCCAACTAATGGCCATCTAGCATGTCACGCATTCTGTGAAAGGCTGACGCTATTGGGCAAGATGTGTGCGGGCTGGTGTTTCCAATGTGCTCCCTCAGGGGGACAACCACTGCGAAGCTGTCCCATGTAGCTGCTGACCCGTGAAAAATATATATCAATGTTATAAGCTGTGCCACGAGTGTCTGGGCAGCACAATCACACATAGGCCTCAGGCACATTTGTTAAATCTATTTGAGCCCTAAACTTTCAACCCGTCTGGATCGAGGTTGCAGCTTAAACTTAAGGCCGCCTGGCCAATTGGCTTGCCTGCCAACAGTAAAGGCAGATTGGCCACATCAAATCCCAGTCAATTGCTGTTTTATTAATTTAACTTGGCTTCTTGTCAGCAGGTGTGCTTCCGTCTTGCGCACGTGCTCATCGGACAAAATTTGCGCGATGGCGTGATGATGTCAGGACACGTCCACGAAGTCTTCTCACACTGTTTTATGAGCTCCCGGGTCGGGCAAATGGCTGAATTATATACGGAAAATTCTGGCCATGGTCCTGAAACGTTAGGTGGGATATTATGCCCGTCCACGCTGGTGGGATCTTACGGTGCCATCGATCCTGCACCCCCGCCATGGATTTTGCAGCAGTGAGCGGTTCATTCAACTGAAGCCCTGTGACAACAGCAGGACCAGAAGATCCCTGCACTGACGAGCTGCAGCCCCCCTCCGCCCCCCCCCCCGCCCTCGCCATCACTGCAGAACACGCCATCGTGGATGCTGCCTAACCTGCTGAGTATTTCCAGCATTTTCTGCTTTTATTTCAAATATACAGCATCCACAGTATTTTACTTTTGTATTAGAGGCATTGGGTACAGCTTACTCAAAGCTGTGCTGACTAGCTCTATATGAGCTGCAAGATAGCAGAGCCTACATTAAACTGATTAAGGAAATAATACCCCCCTTCACTTGAAGCACAGGCAATTGTTTCCCCCCAGTGCAATTTAAGATAGTTTCAGTCTCCCAATATTGTAACTTACCACTCCAAATCTTCAGTTGCCTGCAACTCTCTTCCTCAAATTTCCTTTGCATTACTTGGTGGCCCATAATGTACTCACAACGTGAGAATGGAACCATTACTTAACTAGCCAGAGACATTGTCTGAGCACCACCGATTAAAGATTATCTGTCCTGTGGGTGTACTGTGCCTTTATTAAGTCATCACTCCTTCATTTGTTTCTACATCTATCTCCTGAAATATTTACAGCAGCAAATATTAATTCCGAATCTCAACCAAAGTTTCTAACAGCACTATATGATCATATTCTTCAATTCTAATTGCTGGTTGCTTTTATTTCTTTAAAAAAAAAAGTATTTTATTAACAAATGTATCAAAACACGTTACAGCTACTAAACAATCAACTATACAGTCTGTACAGATTTTCCCCCTTTTTCACCGCGATGAACAGCCCCTCAAATACGGTCACAAAAATTGGCCACTTTTCCTCAAACCCCCCTGAACTCCCATTTTATCTTCTCTAAGGAAGTCGTACTGGCCACCCAACCAAGCCCCTACCCCCCAACGGCGATGCCGACTGCCACTTCAGCAAAATTTGCCGCTGTGCAATCCGAGAGGTGAAGGCCATGACATCGGCCTTCCTCCTCTCCATGAGTTCCGGCTTCTCTGAAACCCCAAATATTGCCACCATATGGTCTGGGTCCACCTTCTTCGCCACTATCCTGGCTAAGACCGTGAGAACTCCCGCCCAGAATCTTCCCAATTTTTCGCAACCTCAAAACGTGTGCGTGTGATTCTCTGGCCCCCGTCCATACCTCTCACACTCATCTGCTACCCCCTGAAAGAAGCCACTCATTCTCACCCGAGTTATATGCATCCTGTGCACCACATTAAACTGTATCAGGCTTATCCTTGCACAAGAGGAGGTCCCGTTTACCCTAAGCACTGCCACACTCCATACTCCCCAATTGATTTCCCCTCCCAACACCGCTTCTCATTTCTCCTTGATCTTCCCCACCCACTCACCTCCCTGCTTCCCCAGCCACTTGTATATATCCCCAATTCTTTACTCCCCTTCCATATCTGGAAGCAGCAGTCGCTCCAGCAGGGTGTATCCTGGCAACCTAGGGAACCCCCACCAGACCTTTCGTGCAAAGTCCCTAACCTGCAGATACCTGAACTCACCCCCCCTCGGCAGCTTCACCCTCCCTTAGCTCCTCCAGACTGGCGAACCCTTCCTCCAAATACAGATTCTAATGCTTTGTATATTTCCACGTACACATAATACCCCTCAATACTCCTATTCTTTCTGTATATGCGGAAAATACTAGAGATGTAGAGAAAAGCTTCTGGAGTCAAAGTTGGTGATGGACAGAAAGCAATTTCAGTTTGAGAAGGAATCAGGAAGGGGTATCTTCTGCCATTCATGTTGTTTAACGCTGAGGGAGAGAACATAATGAGGAAGCGGGAGGAATTACCAGAGTGATGTGGCTGTATCATGGAAGGTCTTGGCATATGGAATCTCTGGCATGCAAACAGCACCAGTCACAGCCCGAACAAAGGAAGAGCTGGATACCAGGTCAAGCACAACCAAAAGACAGTTATCTGGATTATACATAAATTAGGCAAAGACCAAGTTGGAATCTTATTTTAAGAGCGATTCATGTCCATAATGTTGATGGACTATAACATATTCTCCATTGTGTGGCAAATTGCTCAGCTGTTAACCCACTGTCTGGACAATGGAAACAGCAATACTGTTGTGACATGGCAGAAACTGGCTTGTGATAGAAAACACTTTGAAGCACCTAATTAATCCACAAGGACAGGCCAGGGCAAATCGGTTTGGGATACAAAGACCAGCGTGAAGCAGTCTTGCCCAGCACAACCGGTGTATAAATTTCCGCCAACATTAAGGCCGTAAATGGCAATGAAAAATTCAAGGTTAGAAGCACCGAGATAGAGGCAGTAGATAATTTCAAATACCTTGGCTCGATAATAAACACCAAAGTTACGGAAATGGGAGATGTGGAATTTCTCCCACCTCCCGACTGACTGCAACAAGATTTTTTATTTTGAAGGGAAGTGCATCCTTTGAATGCTGTGACTGCAAAGAACGGACACACAAAAAGCGGACGTTCTGCTCGGCTTATATAAAAAAAAAAGAGGATAAACATTTATTTCTCATATCACGCCCATACGTACGTAACAAACCCATTCACGGAGAAACACACATAAGAAAATAGAAATTTGAGAAAATCAAGACTACTTTAGTCCTTTATGGTGATGATTGGAATGTTGCAGGTATGGAAATTGTTTCAGTCCAGGTCAGAGGTATCTGGCTTTTCAGTCAAAGTTATGGTTAAGCATCTGGAGTGCAGAAATATAATTTTGCAGGTAAAATGGAATTAGCCCCACTTCTCTGCCTACTGTGGCTCTACCTACACCACATGGACTGCAACCGTTCAAGAAAGCAGCTCACCACCACCTTCTCAATGGTAATTAGGAATGGACAGTAAAACCAATTATCGATTTACATATATGGGACATTTGATTCACAGTTGCAATTTTCATTGAACACCTGAAACAAAATATAGATTACTTACAACTATATTTCTATTTGTGGGTATTAGAAATAAAGTTTAGCTTTATGCGAGTTTAATTTTGTGTAAAGGTTGAAACTTTAGTTATCTTCATCATGAATATAGGTGCTTGCATGACTGTAGGTTTTGGTTACTGTATTGTAATTAAATGGGTCATGATGTGAAAGGAACAAAGTATAAAGAAAGACTATACTGTTGCTCGGCAACCAGGGGCCACCATAGGTTCGAAAGAACTTTAGTTTAGTTTTAAACTGGACTGGACCAGAAAGCTGGGAAAAGCAGACTTGCCAAGAGAACAAAACAAAGTCCAGGAACCAGGGAGTTGGGACAAAAGGTATGTCTCAGGAAGACAGTTAAGTTAAAGTAACAAAGAACAAGAAGTTGAACAAGGTCTTGTTGGGGCAAGTTAAAGTAAAAAGCAAAGAAAGTGCTCAGAGTTAAAGAGACAGCTATAAGAATCAGATTTAAAGTGAGAAGCCAGACCTGAGGTAAGTCAAAAGTTTGGTGAAATCTTAATGCAGTCTGTTAAGCGGTAATGTTCTGGTGGCATTGCTGCGTACCTGAGATTGTGTGGAAGCTCGAATGCATGTAGCAATTCAAGGCAGGGGAATGCTGAAAGGAGAAATTGAAATCCTGGAAGTGAATCCGCAGTGAAAGCATCAGGGAAAGTATTGGGAGAAGATTCTAAGGCGTGATTTTTCGAGAATGGAGTTTGGAAACACTCGTGTGGAAGTCAGAGTACTAGTGAGACTGCACATTCTCCCCGTGTCTGCGTGGGTTTCGCCCCCACAATCCAAAAACGTGCAAGCTAGGTGGATTGGCCACGCTAAATTGCCCCTTAATTGGAAAAATGATTGGGTACACTAAATTTATTTTAAAAAAAGAGTACTAGTGAGACCAGTTGGTTCTCAGTGTGAGTAACATTTAGAGAGGTGGGGGGGGGGGGGGGGGGGGGGGGAAAGAGATTTGTTGACAAATTCACAGACGTTATATTGGGTGGTATGTCACGTGGTTTTAGAGTGTGGTATGTCTGACCAGTTAGCCTATTGGTTTACATGTACTTTGTACTTACTGGGAACCTTTTGAGTATAAGATGTGTAATCCTTATAGATGTGTGTGTATCTGTGAAGGTGTGGTGGGAGTGAAGGAGCAGAGTAATATAGTTAATATTTTCTTGTGAACATATGTTTCATTTTTTGTAAAAAGTTAATCCTACGACTTGTTCATTCATCCCTCGTTATGTAAGGGAGATATTAGAGTCCAGAAATTAGATCGAAGATGGAGCAGGCAATTTATGGATTAAACAGACTGAAGGATAAAAAACTGCTAGCACAGACTCAGAGGGATATGCCCACCTCTGGCATGAGTTACATTGCCCCATTCAAACTTAAACTTGTTAGTAGGAATACGCAGGACGGCCCAATTCAGCAAGGGTGAGTCACTCAAGATCCATTGTCCTTTGGGATACTTCTGTCTGACCAACTAAAAAAAAGAAAATCGCTTATTGTCACGAGTAGGCTTCAATGAAGTTACTGTGGAAAAACCCCTAGTCACCACATTTCGGCACCTGTACGGGGAGGCTGGTACGGGAATTGAACCGTGCTGCTGGCCTGCCTTAAAAGCCAGCGATTTAGCCCAGTGTGCTAAACCATCCCCAGCTAAACTATTAGCCCATTACAGAGTCTGATGGCCTCTTTGTCCGTCAACAGGAGGTTAGTTGCATATCAATATCATGGCTGTTCTCTTGTATACATGTGAGTGGACAATCAAACAGTCAAGATAACGATGATGGGTTCAAATCGGAGTACCCCAGAAGAGAAACTTTGTTTAAAGGGCTGTGCAGAGCTGAAAGAGAAAGAATCCTGTTTTGAACAAGTACAGAGAGAAGCCTTTGGAATGTGACCGAGAGAGGTCTTGAAAGTTGCAGAGGCAGGCTTGGAAAAGCGTTCTGAAAGAATTTCCCGAACAGAAGAAAGATTGTTTCATAAATGCAAGTATTGCATTTGACTGCCTAAGTGGAGTGAGAGCTGTCCGTGTAAACTGCTGTTTAATGGAACTGGTGTGTTACAGTTAAGAAACTACATGTAATCTGTTATTGTTAGGATTAAAGTTTGAAAGTTTAAATATTGTTTCGTTTTAATAAAGTTTGTTTATAAAATAACCAAGCCCTATTTCTAAGATTATCACCCCTGGAACGAATTGATCTTTCTGCACGCTTTGAAAGCTTGGTTGCGGCTCTGGTCTAGAATCTTAGCCACTGCTGTGAGCTGACCAGGCATCCGTAACACTCAATAACAAAATAATAATCTAAAATAATGTTTGGGGGAGGCACAGGCAAAACTTGAAAAAGCACCTCTCTCAAACAACACTGTGAAGTTTTTTTCTGAATATGAAATGGCACAGGGAATATTCAGTGAGCTACATGGCGGACAAAAGTATTCTCTGGGTTTGCCAGGTCGAATTGTGTACTGTTGTTCCATGGCAGTCTGACCTTCATGTCTTGGTGCAACAATCGCTCCACCTGCTATTTGGACTCTTTGGGATCAATGAACAGCAAGAGAACTGAGCACAGACCTAGGAGCTAACTACATTAAACCTCACCCACTTTGTGCGTGTCTGCTTCAAATCTTGCAGAGCTGGGACCTGATCATGATGCAGTGCTGTTTCACACTGAGGCCCGCTTGCTGTTGAGAGGATGGTACTGGAAAGGAGTTTGAAACTGAGGGAATGAATTTGCAATCAAGTGCCAAAAAAGGGAATTCATTGATTTTCTCTGTGACCAAAACAATGTACCTCCTTTCTATTTAAAAAAACTAAATGAACTGAATGCAAAAATGCAAGGAAATGGCACCGAGTGATCAACTCACCAGCACGCATGAAGAGAATTGAATTTTGGAAGAGTAATGTCCTGAACTTGAACTAAGACTCTTGCTCTCTACATTCCAAGTTTAACTCTGACAAGGCTATTGAACAGCGTCCATTCTTCTGATGACCATACCCGCCTAGAGAAACACTTTGCATCCTTTTTCTTTCTTTTTTAAAACAAATTTAGAGTACCCAATTCATTTTTTCCAATTAAGTGGCAATTTAGTGTGGCCAATCCGCCTAGCCTGCACATCTTTGGGTTGTGGGGGCGAGACCCATACAGACATGGGGAGAATGTGCAAACTCCACATGGACACTGACCCAGAGACGCGATGGAACCTGGGACCTCTGCGCCGTGAGGCAACAGGGCTAACTCACTGCGCCACCAGGCTGCCCAAACACTTTGCATAATTTTTCCTTGATTTGGATACGACAATGTTTTCTTGGGTCTGAAACCGCGCCCAATGTCAGCCTGAGAAGTTCGATTTGCCAGCAACTGAAATTGAACGGCGTATTGAAATTTCACGTGATTGCTTTTTACAAAATAATTTTCCAGTGTTCCTGTGACAGAATTATGGTTTGGTGTGAAGATCGACTATCCTGACATTGCACTACAGCTTCACAAGTGATGCCAGTATTCGTGTGAAACTGAATTTAGCTCATTGGTCTGCATCAAATCTCAATATCAATCAAGCCTTACGTCACAGTGGAGATATGCATGATCACACACGGTTGGATTTTGAGAGGCTATGGCACAACCTGCATGTCTATGTGTCTCATTAGGTTAGGCTAAGTGTCCTTTAATTACAGTAGTGAATGTCATAATGGTTTTGTCTTCTGACCTTTTGATACAGCAATGACGGTTTGCATGCTGTTCAGACACGCAGAAGATCCGAGACTTTGCATCACAGGATGAGATCATGAATTGGGTATTGTCAAGTTGGTTGGTTGAAAATTAACTTTGAAAAGCTATGTAATTGGGAGGGAAAGAGTGTCCACAGATGGGCGCCTTGCTGGTGTCAACCGTATCAGGGGACTTCAGATGGAATACAGCTGCTGGTGAACGTGTCTTGAGGGTCATATCAATTGGATGAGCAACTGAGAGATACTGTCAGATACTGCCTGAACCCCGCCAAACTGAACGCAGCCAAGTTCTGATGCCCGTATCAAAAGCGGCGTGAGCGACTCTAGCATCAACGGGCCTCCAGGCCCAGGCATTCACTCCTTCCTAGGGGGCTAGTACGACGCTGGATGGTGTCCGCTGCTTGAATGCCAGCGCTGGTCTGCACATGCGTTGCCGTCTCCTGGGCAATATGGCAAAGCCCCGGAATGAAGAAACATAAGCCCCCCCCCCCCCCCCCGGAATTAGTTTGCCTGCCAACCTGTAGGCCCCGATTGCGGGCCTGGCCACCGTGGAGATCCCCCCGCCCCCCCCACCAGGACGGCCCCCGCAGCCAAAACTCCGAGGTCCCGCTGGATATGACCCACACCGGCAGCACTCGGCCCGTCGAATCACCGGGGGATGGGCGCGCGTTCAACGGCCCCCGGCCGGCGACCCCGTGGATGGGATTGCCACCGATTCTCCGGTTGCCGGAGATTCTCGCTCCCCCAGCGATTCTCCAACGCTGCATGGGATCGGAGAATCCCGGCCCCTATGTACCAGAGACCGGGTTGGAAAGACCGAGATTGTTTTGTGCAGGGACTGATGGAAGTGCTGATGTATCTTTATTGTATCAACTATTTAAAGTGAAATTTACCATTTCAGTTAAAGTTGCACCTCCCTGTGAATTCATCTGGAAACTTGTCGGTACTGTAATTTCTTCATGGGGGAGGGGATGGGGGCGATTGCATAGATTTGGTTATTCCCATGGAAATCGTATCAAAATCTTGAAAAACTGCAAACTTGTCCTCTTTCCTCCCCTTGCAATAAATAATCTGTTCACAAGGTCTGATTTATAGCAAATTAACAGCATGTTTAATTGCAAGCTTTGTTCTGTAAATGTTAAATATCAAATGGAGACATTTTTTGAACAATTAAGGAAAAATACCAAGCAAGGATTTTCTTAACTTTAATTTATATAAAACAAACTATCATTGCCCATAAAACAAAGCTAAATGCATACTCCAGCATAATAAAATGAGTTAGTACACCAGTAAGTGGTTTTGACAGCAAATTTGCAAGGAATAACCTCTGTACTACAAAAAGTGGAATTCAGTTACTCGATCAGCATTCAATCAAGAAACCTGGTCTAGGCATCTAGATCCAATCAGGACTAATCACACAGACAAATGAAGTGGAAATAAAGGTTATTCAAAAATGTGCAGTTCTCCATTTCCAGAGTCACTGCCAGGTACAATATCATTTATTTGAGGTTATGCAGTCAATGTCGCGAGAACATGAATATTCTTGTTCCATTGTAAATTCTATGTTAAATTAATTTGTCCAAACACGTCATGGGTGCTGATAACTGGAGCCTTCTAGTTTGAGTTCAAGGCGATTCATAGGCTTGCTATATTGCAGCAGAATTGAAACATTTTTGTCAGATTAAAATAAAAGATATGGCGTAGATCGATTTATTGAAAAAGGCTTGAAATGGAGAGCAGAGAAGCATGATTGTCATTCAGTAATCGTTTTTTTGGCCTATATTCCGTATTCCCCTTTACACAACCCCTAGTCGCCACATTCTGGCACCTGTTCCCGTACCAGTCTCCCTGAACAGGTGCCGGAATGCGGCGACTAGGGGCTTTTCACAGTAACTTCATTTGAAGTCTACTTGTGACGATAAGCGATTTTCATTTCACTTGAGCAACATTAAAAAAGTGATTCTATACATTATAATGAAAGTTATCCCACTGAGAGGCACATTATAATTCAAAGAGTAGTTTTATCTTTTGACTGCTTTATGCAGTCATTAACAGTTTTAATATCTTACTATAAAATTCATAAATTAAAACTGGTTCCATTCTTATGATTAATATTGTGTTGCCTGTTGAGCATTGAAAGAAAACCAAGGTTTCACATGGACCACTTGTTACATTATATGTGGCAAGGAACAACCACTTGCAGATTAATCACATTCTGCTTTTAGTTCCGCATTATTAACCAACCTTTTACTGCAAGTTTTAAAGACTGAAATCTATATAATCTAAATATTTACTCCAAGTGCAGTTCAGTAGCTAAAAAACGAAAGTGCATTACGGCGAGATGTATTCTTTTAGAAGAGTAGAAACTACATTTGTAGCAAGGTACCATTTATCCTTGATCCTATTTTCTGTTTCCATTCTTCCTTTGCTTATTTGATCTCTCCCCAAAGCGCTGAACAATGCTTAAAGATACTGTTGCGTCTCGAGTCTTGTTGTCTCACCCAAACCACCATTTCTTACATGTGAGGCAAGGCTGCTAGTATCAGCCAGCTATTGGATTATGATATTTCAGCTGAACCCAATCCCGCTCTCAAATCAGCAGGCTCACTGGGCAGCAATCAGGAGCGACAACCTTGTTGAGTTCCCCCTCGAGCTCAGGAATGCAGAATCTAACAGTGGCATCATTGCTGCAGACAGTTGTTTGAGGTGGGTAACTAAGCACAGTGTTGGAAACAAAGGGTGCCGTTTACTGGTCTCAATATCACACCATGTAACACATTTATCCAATAACTCAAAGAAGTCCAAGGTCCATATTTTTACAAATTTACACTGGTTAATTTTGCTGTGAATTGATAAGATCACAATTTGTGCATTAAGCTGGATATGCTACTGCAGAAGTTAGTGGTTTGTGGTAATAGCTGGTTTATCTGAACTGTTACTAATTTAAAAACTAGGCGCAAAGCTCTTTAACAGTGTACATTAGATCTGACAAAAGAACATATTGAACATCGTTTGAAGGAAGTGCTTTCATTCTGTAGCTGCTAAGTGTATTGGCTTAGCTGGTCCTATCTCTATCATACAGATGCAGCTGTAAAACCAACTTCTGTTCTGCAATTGGGGTACAGCCCCATAGATACCAACGTTAACTGCACTGCGATACTTAAGTTTGCAGAGGATTCTGATAAAGATGTATGGCACTGACATTAGATGTCGCTTGTGCAAGGTAGCGTTTGGACCCCGAATAATGCTGCACCTTCGACATCCGATGTTAAGGAGGAAGTGTTGATACGTATGCTGACATAAGGTAGGTCTCTATGGGTACTTCTTTGGAGATCCTTGTCGGGTGGTCTACAGCAACTAAATAACATAGTTAACTACCAAGTTAAGATGTAGCACTCGTTGGGAGATATTCTATTTACTTCAGTATTGGATAGAAGTAACATGGCTGGATAAAAATGTCTCTAAACCTGCTTCCATTGCTTTAAAAAAAAAATTAAGAAGGGTGGAAGACCCGACTGAATTTAAATCGAAAATATTGGCCGTTTACCCTGAACTATTATTAGCTGTTTCTTTACGAGCAGTGCACTTCCTATCACGGTTATCACAAGGAAATTTTTAAGCAGCAGCTGCTGAAGCAGTAGCTTTCAGGTTAATTTCATTAGATGTCAACAACTTGTTTACATTTATTGCAAAGCCATAGTAGTACAATTTGATTTCAGATGCATAACTATCAAACACAAAGTTACAAAATAATCACAGTTTGGTTTCCATTCTTGGTTCACACATCAAGAATACAGATACTGGAGTCATCCTTTTAGTAGTAAAATGAATAATGTGAAGGTGGTCCCTTGAAGGGACTGTATGTTCTTTGAAGAAATAAAAAAACAGGCATGCATTTTTCAAAACTTTAGGTGTCTCTGGCTCAGGTAATAAAATGTCAATCAATCCAGTTCTTTATAATCAAAAGCAAACAGCAGTGAAGAAAACAAATTCTCAATTATACCCGAAGGATTAGTGAGTAGTCTGCACTTTCTACCACAGTGACTCATTTTCTATTTACAAAAACAGCCAAATGCCCAGAATGATAAGGCATAATGTTTCTCGTTAGCTGTTTTGCTTTTTGTTGGAGGTGGGGATGGGGAGGGAAAGATTGGTGGAATAATGCACAAAAGAAAATATGCTCCTAATGGGAACTCTCTCTTCCCACAACCTCATAAACCATCACACCTGCTTCAAGCCCACAGTGGAACTCTTACCATCTGCCAGATTTTGTTTGCTAGATAAAGCCTTGTGTCAGATATCACCTCACTGCACAGCCTGTTATTACCTTTACTGACCTTTGTCCTGCGCCTTGGGATATTATACCCAGAAGACCGAATCCTGGGGATTCTCCACCAATATTCACGGTCAACCAGGACTCATTCCATTATGGCAGATAACAGAGGTTCCACTGTGACTCTCCGCATCTAAGGAACATAATGTAATTTACATGATCATTCAAAAATCTTCTCGCCCAGGTAGCCTCTATATAGAGTGCAGGTCAAGCTGGGGGGGGGAAGACAAAAAAAAAAACTTGCATCATATTTCCAACCGTCTTCACTGATGTTAAAATGTAACATACACTCCATCATTTGGAAATCCTAAGAGAGCACAGCATTTAAGCACACATTAATCCCTTTTCTTTTCTACCATGCTTTTCTCTTCCAGTTCTTCATCTTGGAGCTCTTTTGAGTCTTCTTTCACTTCGTTATCAGCTTTGTGATGTTTGTCATGGTTTTCCTCCTTTTCCTCGTCACTGGCTTCGGCATCTCCCTGCTCAATGGCTTCATTCTGAAGCAGCTCTCCCTCCTCTGGTTCATATTCCCCATCGGCAGTCCAGATTCCATAACACATGATGCTGATGACACCCAAAGGCAGACCGAAAAGAAAGCAGCCCAGGAGAGGAGACGTCTTGAAAACAGACTAACAAATGAAGCACAAAAGAACACAAAAAGGTCAGCTTTTGTTTTCTCTCCGTTCTATGAAAAGCAAAAGGCAAAACAGTTCAACCGATGGCACCTAACACGCTTCCTGAAATAAGCACTGAATTAAACTATAGCTAAACAATGTAATGGTTTTACAACACCAAAAACTGTCCTGGACAGTTATTTGAGATTCTTGGTCACTCTGACTGATGGGTGTTTGTGACGTTTTGGGCGTCTTCTCCATCTTTCTCACCTCAGACTTTGACCTATATTTTAGGTCATTCTCACAGACAGTCCCAGATTTCAAACTCTTTGAGAGGAATCTCACTAGCATGGATGTAGGTAACATTTTGGCATCATGCAGAACAACAAGTTACTTTTTTAGCTACTGGAAATTTCCTATACTTCAGTCAGCTCTCTCCCAAATTCAAGTTGCAGTGGAGCACATAACTTACAGTGCAGAAGGGAGGCCATTCGGCCCATCGAGTCTGCACGGCCCTTGGAATGAGCACCCCACTTAAGGCCACGCCCCACCCTATCCCCGTAACCCAACGCAACCTTTTTTTGTACACTAAGGGCAATTTAGCATGGCCAATCCACCTAACCTGCACATTTTTGGACTGTGGGAGGAAACCGGAGTATCCGGAGGAAACCCACGCAGACATGCAAACGCTGGACCCTGGAGCTGTGAAGCAACTGTGCTAACCACTGTGCTACCGTGCTGCATCACATCATCAGACTTCATTTTAGATTTAAACAATTAAAAAAATTATTTAACATGAAAAAGCGAATAGAGTGCATGCAATACACAATCGATTCCCCCATGCCAGTGGGTCATCTAGGTTCTGAGCGTGGCCCATGAGACATTTTGTTGACCGTTGCCCATGCGCAGGGTTGTCACATTCTGCTGATTTGGTCTGGTTTTCTCCCGGTGTGATAGAAGCGATACGCACGTAAAGCAAGGGCAAATTAAGTGAGGCGCGTGCTGATTGCACACTACATTGACTGAGAGAGTCATGCCTATTTTGTTTTTTAAGATTTGAAGTTGATGATAGTTCTATTAATATATAAATGATTTAAGCATTTTCTAGAGCTCATTATGAAATATGCAGAGTGTACTAAACGTATTTAATCTTATTCACTGGGTCATGATTAGTGAGTAAGCCTGATTTCAATCTTGCGGCCCACTGAGATGAAGGAGCGACACTCATGCATCCCACTCACTAGCCTAGGTTGCCCATCACTGCTCCATGTTGCAGCAACATGGCATATTTCTGAACAGTAAAGGCGCTATTGAAATTCAAGTTGCAGAATCACGGTCAAATGTAAAATTCTGGTGAACTGGATAATTGGAGTAGGCATTGGAGATAGAATCCAATCTCTATTTTAAAGACAAACTAAAATGTTTTGATTTTATACCATTTACAGTCAAACAGCAAAACTTCTGATTGGCGTGGATAATTTTTTTTTTAATGTGCTCTTGGGATGCAGGTGACATTGTCAAGATGTCTTATTGCTCAACCATTGTGGCCTTGAACTGTGGGGTGGTGGGCATTCCCCCGGCCCTCTGCAATCCTCATGCTGACTGTGTTCCAGAAATGGTGAGAGGTAGCGAGAGCAGTGGAATAGCTGAATTTTGCTGGAGGTGACAACAGAACAGATGAAAGTTTGGGTTGCAGCAACCAATGGGCTAACAAAGGTGGAGGATGTTGTTGGAGTTGAGTGATATAGAGTATGTGGGCCAGTAATTCAGCTCAAAGTTGAACAGAATGTAGAGCAAAGTGGTTAGCACTGTTGCTTCACAGCGCCACGGACCAGGTTCGATTCCGGCTTGGGTCACTGTCTGTGTCGAGTCTGCACGTTCTCCCTGTGTCTGCGTGGGTTTCCTCCGGGTGTTCCGGTTTCTTCCCACAGTCCAAAGACGTGCAGGTCAGGTGGATTGGCCATGCTAAATTGCCCTTAGTGACCAAAAAGGTTTGGAGGGGTTATTGGGTTACGGGGATAGGGTGGAAGTGAGGCCTTAAGTGGGTTGGTGCAGACTCGATGGGCCAAATGGCCTCCTTCTGCACTGCATTTTCTATGTTCTAAAACTATTTGGCAGACAGGAAACAAAGAGTAGGAATAAACAGGTCTTTTTCCAAATGGCAGGCAGTGACTAGTGGGGTACCGCAGGGATTAGTTCTGGGACCCCAGCTATTCACTATATATATATATATATATATATATTTCCTACCCCCCCCCCCCCAACTTTGCCCCCGGATCTTCCGACACCCCAAATATTGCTAATTCTGGACTCGGAGTTAACCTACCTTCCAGGATTTCCGAAATAACACCTGCAAATCCCTGCCAGAATTCCCTCCGTTTCGGACATGCCCAGAACATATCAACATGGTTGGCCGGACTACCCCCCACACTGCCGACATCTGTCCTCCACCTCCTCGAAGAACCTACTCATCTGAGCTACCGTCATGTGGGCCCTGTGGACTACTTTGAACTAAATCAAGCTGAGTCTAGCACAGGACGAGGACGTGTTTACCCTTTTCAAGGCTTTTTCCCCACAGTTCAGTTTCCAGCTCCCCTCCTAGCTCCTCTTCCCACTTCCTCTTCACCTCTCTGATAGGGGCCCTTTCCCACTCTAACAATTCCCTGTATATGTCCGAAACCTTCCCACCTCCAACCCCTGTTTTTGACAGTGCTTTATCCTGTAGTCCCCTCAGGGGGAAGGAGAGGAAAGCTTGGAACCTGTCTCCGTACAAAGTCCCACACTTGAAGATACCGAAACCCGTTCCCACCCGGCAAATCAAACTCCTCCTCTAATGTCTCCAAGGTCGGAAAGCCCTCCTGGATAAATAGATCCCCAAACCTCTCAATCCCTGCCTGCTGCCATACCTTAAAGCCCCCATCCAGCACCTCCCCCTCCCCCCCCGGGACAAACCGGTGATTGTCACAGATCGGTGACCACACTGACGCCCCATGAAGTCTCATGCTGCCTCCATTGCCCCCACACCCTCAGGGCTGCCATCACCACAGGACTTGTGGAGTACCGAGCCGGCGAGAACGGCAGGGGTGCCGTCAGTAAAGCCTCCAGACTCGTACCGTTGCAGGATGCTGCCTCCACCCGCTCCCAGACTAACCCCTCCCCCACTACCTGACCATCGATATGTTGGCAGCCCAGTAATAGTTAATAAAGCCAATCCCCTTTCCTGCAGGCCCTTTCCAGGAGGGTTCTCTTTACTCTTGGGGTTTTACCCACCCATATAAACCTCAATATCGCCACATTCATACTTCTGAAAAAAGCAGTTAATAAATCTCGGGAGAGCCAATCCCCCTTCCCCGCGCATTCACAATATATATTAATGATTGAAGGAGAGGAGAGCAGTGCCTGAAAGGAATGAACTGTTTACAATGTCAATTAGCTTGGGGCCTAGAAAGGGTACTTGGCCGGTCGGAAGTTCAGTGGGAATGGGTCAAGAGAGTAGGAATTAAGTGTCATAGACAAGATGAGCATGGTGAGGGTAGCAAAGAGAAACTTCAGAAAATTATGGGTTCAGGATAAGGTAAGCAGTCTGGAGGATGTTTGGCCTGACGGACAAGGAGTTGAACAGTCGGAGCTCCTGATAACTGTGGGATACAGTGGTGGAAAGTTCAGGGGGGGGTGGGTTTAAGGAGACTGTTGAGCGTGACGAAAAGATGGTGTGTGGTTTTGGCAGAGGAAAATGTGGCACACTAGTGCTAGATATGGTCCAGTCAGGCCTGGTGATGGATGGTTAAACCTGTGCTCCAGGGGTCTGGTCTTAGTAGAGTTAACGTATTTTAAAATATACAAGTATATTTTCTTTTGAATATTCAAAAGAAGTTTCCTTTTGAATTATATGCACCAAGGTTAATAATGGGACGAGTTATTTATTTTACATTGGTCGATTGACAATAACTTAAAACATTCTTACATGCCAAAGTTGTCATTTTACGCAATTATTGTGCAAAGGCTTGCATCACAACTTTGCCTCCTTTACTCAGACATTTAACTCCAAAGCTAAAATGTGATGCGTGGGCTGGTGATAAATACCCTTTGGGGAGGAGGAAGGAAAGCTTTTTAAAACTGCCAATGAGCCATGTAGTAGCATTTCTGTCATGCTTTATGTGACTTTTATTGTAAGTTATCCTTCCTGCAGTTGTAAAAATACAAAAAAAAAGACACTTAAAAACTTCTCAATCATTGCATTGTACATTGGTATACAAATGAACTGTGAACATATTATTTCTCGGCAGCAAAACATCTGGAAAGCACACTCCTGATAATTCTAAATGTGAGTACAAGTGAAACTTGCTCATACTCACCAGTATGGTGGATTTTCCATCATACAACAATCTTCTAACGCGATAATAGAAACTGTCTCCTCCTTGTGCCTGGAAATCAGGTGCAAGAAATAATTGGATTTACTGTCTAACATTAAAACAAAGCTGTAAAAAAAAAAAAATAGAAACGTAGAAATTTGAAAAAAGGAGTTAAGTGCAAGATGAATCAGATCTGGGTGTTAAGAGCAAATTTGAAACAAGCTTCCTAAATTTACAGTATAATTCAGTCCAAGTAAAATTTGTGAAATTTGGTACTCTGGAAATGTCTGTTAGGAAAATTATACCATCCTTCCATTGATAAACTCATTAATGAGCTGACTTGGTACCAGTCCCACTGTGTAGAACTACTTCTTGAAATTGAAAACAGTCCCCACACACTTTCTGGCAAAACACTTACCATTCAAACTCTCACTAGATTGGTTTCCTTCTGTTGTTCAGTATAAAAGGTTAATCCCATAAGCAGGCCCACACACACCATAATCATAATCTTCCGCACAATGCACCTTAGAATCTGGCTGCCACCATGGTGAAATGGCGAGCGTGGGAATGGGAGAGCAGGAGAAATTTGTAGAGGTCAAACATGCCACCTTTTTGCTTAAAGCGGAGTTGTATTAAAACTATTTATTACGCTTAAACGTACCTGTGCTGATCCTTCTAAGATGTCAGTAATAAACTTAATCAAGTCCTCAATGTTCCCAATTGCTGTTTCTGGTATAAAGTATTGTTGGTTTGAAGTATTCAGTACAACAATGGAAGGAACGATGACTTCACTGAAAGAAAGTAGGCAAGGAAATTTTCAAAACAAATAGTAACTGTTGAAAAAGCGATCCAACATTCTGGGTGATACTTCTCTTGAAGACTTTCATTAACTTTGTGAAATGGGACTGAGAATGAATAAATGAATGATATTGAACTTACACTGCCATCCAGTGGTGGCGATTAGAATTGCGCCTTTAGCACAACAAAATTGATGGACTTCCATACTAAAACTATTCATGTCGGTGTGATCCTTTGCACATTTTACAATTGGTACAATTTAAATAGGGCTTCTGTAGAATGTGGTGCTGGATTTTATTGAGGGGCGGGGGGGAAATAAAGAGATAGAAGGGACGTGCACTGATTGCCCTCCTGAGAAAAATTGGGTCCTGAATGGTGGGCTGGGCTAAACAAGCTCAGGGTCGGACCTTTGCCCCTCACATGGTCAGGTCCCACCCTTCAAAACTGCTGGCCAATCAGACTTCTTCTTCAGCAGTCCCGACACTGCCAACTCAGCACAGGGCTCCGCTGGGACAGTAAGGAAGTGCAGGAATAGCGATGGCCACCGGATTCAGTTAAGATCTGGGGTTTTAACGCAGGGAGGGATCAGAGGTTGGGGGAGGAGAGAGAGAGGGAGAGAGAGAGAGAGAGAGAGGGTGTGTGTGGCTGAGTTTTGGAGGGAGGTGGGGAGGCACACAGGACGATAAGGGACATCTTCAGGGGGGTGTCACCGATGCATGCAGGGCATCCCTGAGTGATGGGCATCCCCGAGTGATGTGCACCCCCTTCCATTCTGCCTTTTCAAAGAAGTCATTTCAAAAATGGCCTTCACACTCGGGCCTGTCTGCCGCTGCAGTGTTTTATGGCAGTGGAAGCAGATTGAGGACATTAAGTGGACAATTAAATACCTCAATAGGGCTACGGACAGGCGGCCTAGTGGGTGAATGACCCCACCTCCCATATGGGCGGCACAGTAGCACAATGGTTAGCACCGTCGGCCGTCAATTATGGGCTTTTTACAGTAACTTCATTGCAGTGTTAATGTAAGCCTACTTGTGACGATAAAGATTATTAATTAAAAATTATGGGAATCAGGTCAGAGGTGGGCAGGAAGGTGGTGGACTGGGTACCCAACATATTTTATGTTCCCCCTGCCGAAAACACCATTGGTGGAGTCCATAAAATCCAACCTGTGAAATTACAAATAAAAATTCTTTAAAGACTCATTAAAAACAAGAAATAGGTTCGCCAATTGCTCATTGGTGCATTGCAGCATAATACTAAACCAGGCGAGTTAGAAATTTAGGTTTGATCCTACATCTGTACTGACTTGGCCAATACCAAATAGGATGAAAGTGGAGCTGCTTTTGTTGATGCAAGAACTTCTGGGTTACAGAAGCAGTCATAGGAAGAAAATCCATCAGAGTTGTTGGTCCTGATCACTGCCCAGTGATCTCCCTACAGAATGCACATGTATGTAAGGGGTAGGATAAGGTCCAACAGTGATGCCACTTATAGTAAAATGTCTAAATCAATTCAGTGAGGCACCAGAAGACTCACAACTCACCAGAAGACTGTTAGAATTTGCTGCACGATCCCATTTATTTCTAAGCCACTGAAAATTTTGCAATAGTTTCTTACCCCAATGTCATCAACATTGATGAAACACACATATTTTAAAGTATTTTCCTCTATGCTGTTACGTGTAGTTCCCCAAACAGAAATAAAGATAAAATCCTTCAAAATATTAAATGATGTGAAACACTTCATAAAACCTCTTCACAGTACTTCAGTCAAAAAGCTTTGCCAGCCAGCCACCCCCTCCCCACCCCACATTGTTGCTGTATCCAAATTCACAGTTTGAGAAATGTTTGGCATCTTTGTTCCTCTCTTGCTGTCATTCACTGTTCTCATAATCTCTAATTTAGCTTTTGGACTGATTTCTTGGTCTATTTCTCCAGTTTATTTAACTTTCTGCATTTCTGCCTTTATGTTCGTA
The DNA here is from genome assembly GCF_902713615.1 of Scyliorhinus canicula. Classification (NCBI taxonomy): domain Eukaryota; kingdom Metazoa; phylum Chordata; class Chondrichthyes; order Carcharhiniformes; family Scyliorhinidae; genus Scyliorhinus; species Scyliorhinus canicula. The sequence goes on along the minus strand of NC_052155.1, from coordinate 169,083,582 downwards.
GAATCTATTTTCTCTCTCTCTCTCTCTCTCTCTCTGTATAATCTTCCTTGCCTCCCTTTTTGGAATGAAAAAGAAATAGCGGATCCCACTGCAAATAAATCCAAGGATTTAAAGATGAGCCAGTTGCAGGGTGATTTTCCAGATTAAATAAAAATATTGTAAAACATTATTTCTCCATGTGGATTAGACAGTAAGACTGAACAGATACACTGCTCAGCTCAGTGGGACAAGTCACACAATAGAGAGATTAAACCAGGTACTTCATTAGATAGTTCCCCCCCTCCCTCGATTTGGTCCAAGCAAGTTACTTTTCCAGGGTTTCAGACAACACAATCACCAATAATTTTAACATTCAGAAACATTTCCTATTGAAGATACTGGAATTGAAATTCAAAACAGACAATAGTAAGTTTAAAAATGCTCTGTCCAAAAAAAAATGAATTCTTTTCATAGTAATTAGTTAAAGTGAATAAAGACTTACTCCATTATGACACTGTTGATGTAATCAGCTCCATCTATATGCCCAAACTGGAAATTCCTGGAACAAATTGAATACGGCATGTTTCAAGTAAGTATATTCAGAGGACCCTCAGTGCACCTTTTGAAACACGATTCTCATTTCCAAAGATGTGGATTTTGGTGATGACTAACACAGAGGAAGTGTTGCACTGTCAAGAGGTTGTTGCCTTTCAGGCGAGATTTTAAACCAAAGGCTCATCTGCCCTTACAGCCGGATGTAAAAAGAAAATTCCATGACACTATTCGAGTAAAGGCAGGGGGGGCTTACTCAGTGCCTCAATCAACATCACGAATGAACAAATTATCTGATCATTCATCTCGTTATTATTTGTAGGATCTTGCCTGCACAACTTGGCATCTGCGTTTCCATACATTACAACAGTGACTACACTTCAGAAGTTTGTTGTTGGCTGTGAAGCACTTTGCGATGTCCTGAATCTTGAAAGGTGCTTTATAAAGTGCAAGCTTTTCTTTCATATCTAAGGAAGAATGTGCTGGCCTTGGAGAGAGTCCAGAGGAGTATGACAAGAATGATCCCCCGGAATGAAGGACCTGTCATATGAGGAGGGATTGAGGACTAGTTTAGAAGGATGAAGGGAGATCACATTGAAACTTATAGAATACGGAGAGGCCTAGATCGAGCCTATCAGCTCGTGTTTTAAAAAATCTATTCACCTAGCCCCAATCAATTGCCTTTTCACCATATTCTTTTATTTTTTTCCTTTTAGATATTTATCCCCTTCCTCATTGATACAGAATCCATAATAACTTTCAATGTCTTATTTAAGCAACACTCTTAAATCTGTGCCCTCTATTCATTGGCTCAACAGCTAGAACTGGTTTCCCCCATTCACTTCAGTAAAATACCCCAGAATTTCAAACTCTTGATCTTTCTTTGCTGGACTGAAAAGAGCCAAGTTTTTTGGCCGCTACTCGCAACTAAAGCCTCTCATCCAAAGTGAACTAGGACTAGTTTACTAGTACCTTTGTATAACAAAAAGTGGGAAAATTATGTAACAAAAGTGGAAATAGTTGCTTGCTTAAATGCAGGCAATCAAAAGAACAATACATTGACGTGGTTAGGCAAGTCATAACAATCGCCAACAGCAAATCTTGGAATTACAGAATAGATACAGCACAGGTGGCAATTCAGCCCATTGTGTCAGTGATGGTCCTGGAGCTGCAACAGCAACTAAATTAGTCTCACTTCCCACCCCTTTCTCTGTAACATTACAAGGTTTCTTTCTTCAGGTGCTTATCCAGCCAATTCCCTTCTGAAAGCCCCGATTATAATCTGTGTCCATAACACTCTCAGGGAGTGCATTCGGGAGTCTTATCAACTCAATGTATTTTATCTGATGCCACTGTTGGTTCTTTTGCCAATCACCTTAATTGGTGTTTTCTGATTCTTGACTTTTCCACCAATGCAAAGAGTTTCTCTCTATCTAGATCCTTCATGGTTTTGAACATATCAATTAAATCGCCTCTCAGCCATTGCTTCTCGAAGGTAAACTCCAGAGGTGGGATTCTCCGCCCCGCCATGCCACATTTCTGCCCTGACCGGCCGGCGGGATTCTCCATTATGTAGCTGGTCAATGGGGTTTCCTATTGTTGGGCAGTCCCATGCTGACAGGAACACCCCCCCCCCCCCCCCCCCCCCGGGGGGCCAGCATAACGGAGAATCACGCTGGCGGAGAATCCTGGCCAAGCTTTTCCAATCTATCCACGTTCAGGTCACTCCATTCCAAAATCAACTTTAGAACTGTTCTCATTATGTTGCTTCCACTTATTCTTTCTACCAAAATGCACAACTTCACACTTCTGCCTCATGTCTGCCCATTCCACCAGCCTATGCCCTCTTAGAATCTATCCTCTTCACAATTCAGGATATTTCAAAGTTTTGTGTCATCTGCAAATTTTTAAATTATTCCCTGCACAACCACGTCCAGGCAATTAATACATAATCACGAAATGTGCACCTTCCTTGAAAAACAACTGTTTACCACTTCTCTCCTTTTCTTGCCGCTCAACCTGCTTCGTATCTATACTGCCACTTTCCTTTTTATTCCACGGGCTTCAACTTTGCTGGCAAGTTAACAAACACTTTTAAGGGAGACTACATGTATCAACCACCATCACATTGACCACCTTGGTTAACTTATTAAAAAACTCTAGTTAAACAGAATTTTCCCTTTAAAAGACTATGCACGCTTTTCTTAATTAATCTGGATTTATTCAAGTGACTCTTGATTTTGTTCCAGAATATCGTCGCCAAAATTTATCTCCCCCCCCCCCCCAAACTGACTAGCCTGGAGTTGCTGGATTTATCCTTGCACTCTTTTTTGAATATGGGTGTAACATTTGCAGTTCTCCAGTCCTCTAACACCACCCCTTTGTCCAAGGAGAATTGGAAAATTATGGTCAGTACCTCCACAACCTCCAACCGTACTTCTCTCAGCATCTCTCATGCATCCCACATCCTATCAAATCCTGGTTACTTATTAACTTTAAGTACAATCATCCTCTCAAAAACCTCCTCTTTACCAATTCTTAGTTCATGAAGGAGCTCAACTACCTCCTCTTTTGGCAGCATTTTCTTTGTTAGAAAACACAGATGCCCCCTTTCCGGTGCCTAATCAGCCTCAGTCCTCTCTTGCTCCTTATATTGTTTACATGCTTACAGAACGTTTGGATTCCTTTTTATCTTAGCAGAAAAGATAAGACAGGACTTGGACGAAGCTGTTTTTAGAATTTTACAGTTCCCCCACAGTGGAATATTTGGTATTATGATAGGGACAGTTATGAAAGGACGGGCAGGTACACTGGCAGCTTGCTAAAGTGATAAAATATTTACATCTCTTTTACAAACCTATTATGGTCAGTTTGCTCGGAGATTTTATGGGCAGTATCCTATTAAATATCACTTTAAAATGCAAACACTACATTTTCCACCAGTTAGATATGTAGCTTTTCACGTTTCCATTTCTCTCCATCCAATTTGTTTCAATAAAATTATTTTTAAAATCTCCAAGGCTGTGCAATAATACCTTAATTACATTTATTTAAGGAATCGGATCCACTTTTTGCAATTCCCTATTCTGTTCTGATAAGAATATTGATTATATGTAAACTGCCAAAGGAAATGGGAGTTCAATGTCAGAACTTCAATATTGAAATAAATATGTACATACTACTACAATTAGCTTTGAACAGAATAAATTAAGATTTCAGAAGCTTTCCTTGGAGACAGGAAACATTTATAAAATCACAGAATGTAGCTCATTTGGCCCATGATGAAGATTGTTTCAAAGAGTTATCCAATTAACCCCACTCCCATGTTCCTTCCCCGTAGTTACTCAAATTTCTCCCTTTCAGGAATATATCTGATTCCCTTTTGAAGGTTAGTACTGAATCTGCTTCTACTGCCCTTTCAGGCAGTGCGCTCCAGAACAACTGGCTACATCAGAAACAAATCTCATCTCCCATTTACTTCTTAAATCTGTGTCCTCTAGTTACCGACTCTTCTGCCAGTGTAAACAGTTGTTCCCTATGCACCATAGCAAAACTCTTCTCAAGTTTGAACTTCTCTGTTCAATCTCCCCTTAACATTCTATGCTCTAATGTGAGCAATCCTAGTTTCGCTAGACCACCGACGCAACTGAAGTCCCTCAGCTCCTCGAATTAGTGTAGCAAATGTCCTCTACACCCACTCCAAGGCCTTGACCTACCCAAAGTCTGGCTGCCAGAATTGAACGCAACACTCCAATCTATAAACGTTTAGCATACATTCCTTGCTTTTATGCTTTACTTTCTTTGCAAAGCCCGGATTTGGTAAGCATTTTTAACTGTCTTATCAGCTGCTCTTGCCACCTTCAAAGAGTGTGTGTGTCTCAACTGATCTCTCCCCATTGAACGTGGTGAGGGCTAAATGGGAGAGTGAACTAGGCCCTACACTCATAAGCGAGGTTTGGAGAGAGGCCCTATACAGGGTCAACTCCATTTCCTCACGCGCCTGATCGAGCCTAATTCAGTTCAAAGTACTACATTGGACATAAGGCAAGGATGAGCGGGTTTTTCCCAAATGTTGAGAACAGATGTGACCACTGTTTGCTTTCCCCTGCAGATCACACGCATATGTTTTGGTCCTCTCCCAGACTCGCCAGCTCCTGGGATTCCTTCTTTTACACTATATGTTGAGTATTCTCCGATTAGAATTACAGCCATGCCCGCTGGTGGCCATATTTGGGGTTTCAGTCTCTCCGGCAATTCACTTTGGGGTAGATGCGGATGTTATCACCTTTGCCTCATCGACAGCCTGGAGGTGGTTACTGCTCAGTTGGAGGTCTCCCGCTCTGCCTCGTGCCTCTGGCTGGTTAGAGGATTTAATGTCCTTTTTGCATTTGGAGAAAATGTAATTTACCATCAGGGGTTCTGTTGAGAGATTTTACCTGTGATGGCAACCGTTTGTCTCCTTTTTCAAAGGTTTACACACCATCAGCTGTTTGGGATTTATGGCAATGAGTTTAAGTTATTTGCTTTTCCCTATATTCACAATAATTCTTGTTCTATCTGTACCTGTTTTGCATCGTTTATTGCTTCCTTTGTTGTGTTATTTGTAACAAATTTAAAAATCTAATAAAATATATTTTTAAAAAAAGATTGTGCACGTGAACCTCAGGTCTTGCTGTTTCGGCACCCTCTTTAAAAGTGGGCCAATTTGTTTCAATTGCCTCCCCTCCCCTCATTATTCCTCCCAAAATGCATCACTTCAGACTACATTTGCCACGTGTCTGCCCATTTCATCAGCCTGTTGTCCTGAAGTCTGCTTTTACCCTCTTCAATGTCTACTACATCCTCAAAATATTTATCAACAAACCTGTGAAACTGCTCTCTGTATCCAGTAGCAATTTCCTGAGTCATGGCTTTTAAGCTGGAAGAAAAGAATAATGTCATAATGCATTAACAATTTTACAACAGAGACCATGTGCATTGCATACTTTGTAGGGAACTAGAATTGTATTAGCTTTGCAAAATGTTGGTATTTTTTCCACCTGGTCCTTTAATCAGCTAATTCAGAGTGCATTAAAAAATGTCACCCGAATTATCAAATAGTTTGGCTGAAAAAGACTTCTTTCCTTTCCATCTCTTGTGCAATCAAAAACAGGTGAGGAGCAAGATGTGGAAAGGGGGGCGGGGGTGACAAGGAAGTGCAGGGCAGTGTGGTGTATGAGATGGGGTGATGTACAGGAAGGAGATAATGCATGAGGAGAAAGGGGTGCATTACACAGAGAAGCATTGAATTATGAGGAGTAATGAATAGAGGTTTGAGTTGAAAGGTTGTAGGGCACAAGAAGCTTACTGTGATGAGGAGAAATTAAGCCGTAGAGGGATGCAATTGTGAGGATGGGGATTGTAAATTCAAAGCTTTGGGAGACGCAGTGCCAATGCAGGTCAGTAAGGGCAGAGCGGAGGGGTGGAAAGGGCAGGATTAAGATCGGAAGAGTTTGGAATTAGCTGAGGTTTACAGAGGGTGGCAGATGGGAGGATAGCAAGACGATTATTGGAACAGTTGAGTCTAAAGGATAAGGCACCAATGAGGATTTCAGCACCAGATATTGGGACAGAGGCAATGTTAGAATAGATATTTAGAAGTCCAGGGCATGGTCAAAATGGGACACTGAAGTTGCAAGCAGTCTGGGTTAGCTTGAGTTTGGAGCAATGGCAATGGATGGAATTAGTATCAGGCTGGTGTTTATTTGGGGAAGGAGTGTAGAGAATGTGGTTAGGATAATCAGCAATGCAGTGGGAAAGGGAGAGAAAATGTTCAGTCTTACAGACAAGATGAGACCCTAGGGGGTTTAGCTGAGATACTAAACGTGGCAAATTGAAATAATTCTTAATTCATTTAATAAAAAAGTGAGCAAAATAACGAACTGAAAGGATATATTTCTCTAATGTGCAAATAAGAACTTATTACAGTATTATCTAAACCACCTACATGATAAATTGGTAAGCTAGTCATTAATTCCTCGTATTGCAGCAAGGTAGAAGATCAAACGCAATCTTATTGAATGTTGGAAAAGCCCTCAAGGGTTGAATGGCTTACTCTCAACCCATTTCTTACGTTCGTATGTATGGTCACAATTACATAAAAACAATGGGAGACATTGACTGATAATGGTCTAAACTCTGGGATTTGTACCTGTATCCCGTCAAATCCATGTCTGTGATTAATTGGAGCGCTCTCGGGTAAAAGGAATTCATACATACTTAGCTGAACAGAACTTCCTATTACACCACCAAAATTGCACTCCCAAAAATCTTTACACAGCTCCTTTGCAGTAAACTTGGAGTAAATTGAACTTGTGAATACATTCTCTCACTTGAATTGTAACATTATATTCCAGGTCACTTGCACATTAGTGCGTGATAGCACTGTTTTACAAATGTAATGCAAAAAATGCAAAAGTTTGTTCTAACTTGGAGTTGAGATGCCTCACTGAGGTAGCTATAGGAAAGCTCTAAATATATAGACATGACCTACGAGCACTTAATGATGATATTCAGTTTTGGCATGGCACTTATCACACTTCAATGAAAGTGATAGTTTACATCTTGGTTGAAAGAAGTATCAAAGAAACCTATCTCAGAGTTTTTAGGGCAAGAACCCACAAACCTTTCCTGATATTGCCTATAAGATGCCTAGTTAATGAGGGCGGAAATGGGAAAGAACTTTTCTAACCACCGACAAAATCATAAAAACAAAGAAATAAACTTCCCAAAGACTTGATAATTCTAACTTTTATTCATCTGTTTGAAGGTCAGTGCTGGCCGTTGGGATTCTCAGTTCCCAGAGGCAGAGCACCCCTGGGGTTTCCCGGTGGAGTGGGGTGGCTTCAATGGGAGATCCATTGACAGGCGGCAGGAGTAGGGAATCCTACCGCCAGCAAATGGAGCGCTGCCGAGAAACACCGGAAAATCCAGTCCTATATGTTGAGAATGATCTTTACAGAAAGTATTTGTTCATTATTACAGTATTAGAAATAAAACTGGAGGGAGTGAAACTGGGGCAAGTGTACAGATCACTCAGCATTCATGCTTACCTTACAAAAAGGACCCTTTTTTGTGGGATGTAGCGTTTCAAAGCAGATCAGAGCTCAGAAAACAGCTGCTTGATATACAGAATCTATTTGGAAGGGCTTTGTTTACACATGTTGGGACCAATTAATCAAGAAGCGAATACAAATGCACGAGGGCGAGACAAATACTACAATGAAAGATTGCAAAGTTCAATACTTCTTTCTTGCAGGCACAGAATATCCCTCTAACTTTCCTTCCATGTGGGAAGAAAGCAATGTTAAATTGTCAATTCAAATTTATACTGGTTTTGACAGCCAATTGAAAATTTAATTATTTGGGATAGTAATGTCGAATAATGCATGCAAAGAAACATGCTTAATCAGAATATTTTAATTTTCTTTCCTTCTTTCCTTAAAAATGTAGTTGACTACCCTGCATTCATGAGGAGTGTGAGGCATGTTTAGGTCCATTGAGGAGTTGATAGGGAAGGATCTACAATTACTGTGTTGAAGAACCGATGATTGATATGTTGACTGAGGTAAAAGGGCATTGGTTGAATCTTTCAAAATAGCACGCCATTCACCAATCCTCATAATTGACACCAATTATTATTAATTAATCAGATATATTTTTTTTTAAGAATTCCCTCATCCTCATGTCTTTATTTTGACTTCCATAGGGTAATGGCACAAACATTATGAAATGATGGTGCCACTATAAAGTATCTTGGGTGAGGGTGTGGGTGGGGGCGGTGAAATAGAAGAGAGTGTTTTATACCACTTCCTATAGTTCCCACAAAGGAATAGTTAAAGTACAATTTGCAATGTAAGGTTTTCACTGAGGCAGCAGGGTTATTTGTATTAGGGCCCACAACATCAGGCTCACCCCTGTCCTCATTGTCATGACCACTGCCATCACAGTATGCAAGATGACAAAAAGTTGGCTTCATATGAAAAGTACACAACATGTGTTAAATATTTACTTTGCTCCAGTACATGACAAAACAAATCATTGGAGAAGTGTCAGTTTTTGGAGTACAATGTCAGATACAAAGCTATATTTAGCTGTAATTGTACTGTTGAGGTGCATTATGGCTGTCAACCCTGGTTGAACATATTGCTTGAGGTTTCATCACACCCCATCTTGCCACCTTACCCAGTAAGTTAACCCCCCCCCCCCCCCCCCCCCCCCAATACCTTTATAACTAATACATCTAGTGGTGAATGAAAATTCCAGGAATTCCTAGGAATTCCTAGGGCAATACTGAAGGGCTAGCAAGTCGATTAAGAATATTGTCTCACCTAATATGCTCTTCAGATGAATTTGTGCTGTCAATAACTGCAACCACCACCAGTTTTCCTGAAGAGATAAAGCAGACATGAGAAGTAGTGAAGGATTTTTGATAAGCACAAAAATTAGCAAAGAACAGTCTTACTCCCAAATTAGTTCAAAGCAATTAAAGCATGAATGCATTAAGTTGCCATAGTCCCTGAAGACCATAGCCTGCTCTCCCCTTTTGAGAGCGCGCTGACTGGCGGTGATTTAACCTGAGGGTCACCACACCTCAGGCAAAGGGCAAGGTTCAGAAGGCAGGGCCTTCATGGATAACCTCAGTTGGTACAGGAATTCAACCTGTGCTGGTGTGTCTCTCCGCATCACAAACCAGCGGTCCAGCAACTGAGCTAACTTTCTGCATCTTTATATGTTTTTTCCCCCCATCATTGGTTTTCCATTTCAAGTCTTTCAGAAATATCTTGCTATTTGGCTACAATTTTAAGCTAATCATAGAATCCTTACAGTGCAGGAGACCATTCGGCCTATCGAGTCTGCACCGACTCTCTGAAACAGCACCCTACCTCGGCTCACTTCTCTACTAATCCAGTAACCCCACTTAAGCTACACATCTTGGGCCACTAAAGGGCTATTTAGCATGGACAATTGACCTAACCTGCACGCACATCTTTGGACTGTGGAAGAAAACCCACGCAGACACGGGAAGAAAGTGCAAACTCCACACTGTCACCTAAGGCCAGAATTGAACCCGTGTGTCTGGCGCTGTGAGGCAGCAGTGCTAACCATTGTGCTACAATGTCGCTGTTGTCTCATGGAACAAGTCCATTTAAAACAATTATAAAGAATTAAGTGTGATACGCATTTCTGTCTGGACTAACATTTGTCAACCAATACAATGTTCTAGGGTATTTTAATTTTTGAAGTACTTGGGGCGGAATTCTCCGCACCCCAGTGGCGTGGGAGAATCGTGGGAGGGCCTCCCGACATTCTTTACGCCCCCCTGGCGCCCCCAGGGATCCCCCCCCTCCCCTCCCCCGGCTCGGAAAAATCGCCGCTCGCCGTTTTTCACGGCGATTCTCCGAGCCCGATGGTCCGAGCGGCCGGCCCTTCACCCCCGTTTCACCACGGCAGCAACCACACCTGCTCGCTGCATTCGTGAAACGGGCGCCAGATGCCTGTTTGGGGCATCTAGGGGCCTGATTGGGACGGGAGCACCGCGACTGTGCTCGGGAGGGGACAGGCCCGCGATCGGTGCCCACCGATCGTCGGGCCAGCGTCCAAAACGGACGCGCTCTTTCCCCTCCGCCGCCCGGCAAGATCAAGCCACCACGTCTTGCTGGGCGGCGGTGGAGAAAGACGGCACCGCACATGCGCGGGTTCGTGCCGTCTGCACGCTGATGTCATCCGCGCATGCGCGGGTTGGAACCGGCAACCCGCGCATGACATCAGAAAAGCGCCGTTTCTGTGTCATTTCCGTCGCAGCCGGAAACGACGGGTGCCCGCTCCTAGCCCCCCGGGTGGGGGTGAATTAGGTGCAGGGAGCGGGCCCCGAGGCTGTCATGAAGCTCGGCCGATTTCACGACGGCCATCCCGATTTTTATCGGGAGCGGAGAATACCGCCCTTGATATATTGAGGTAGTTTGTCCAGAGAGAGCAAAGTTTTCACGACTACTGTAAAATTATTTCTGACACTGCAGAAAACCTGTCATGAAACAGATAAAACAGCTAAATAAAACAGATCCCTGCAGGTTTCTCACAGTTCAATAAATATTGGAAGGCACAGCAACTCCAAATTCTGAATTAAGCATTAATTGGGTGTGTTTCTCTGAGGTCAAGGGCAAGAGACTGGGACTGAAAGATGCGGGGCACGGGACGTGCACTGCAATGTTAAGCCGGCATTGAATTAATTCAGGACACTCAAGAAAGTCACCCTGCCAAATTGGAAGTATTTTAATTTACGATCAAATTAACAGGCAGTTTTCAAAGATAAGATTTCATCCGTATTTGAGTTTATGAACCTTTTTCTTTCGTTTTCTTCCCTTCTCCTGGAGATGGGATAGCATGAAACAATTTCTCATAGAACCATTGCAGCTGTTTCGTGCAGCAGAGAACCTGAAGCTCAATGAAGTGTCATTTAATTTACGTCACACCCTAAATTTCCATTTTAAAATTTGGGTCCCGCCACCCCCGTTAGGTTTTGTCAACAACACCCGCCGTTTCTACAACGTTGAGCCCTTTAGATCAATGTATACTGTTCTTCTTGTTCAGTAATTTATACAAACTGTCATTTTTCTGTAAGCATCCAGCTCGCCTTTCACTTGCTAAATCCTCCCCTAATTTAGATAAACCCAGGAACTTACATCATGAGGATGTAAACCATTGGCAAGTCAAATATTAAAAACTATTCAAATTCATTTAAGAATACTCCAAATCATTAAAAAAAAATGTTGTAAGTCAAAAAAAATTCATGAAACATGCAAGAATGAAACTGTAAGGTACCTGTCTCTGCAAGTTCATATAAAGTGAAACCATCAATGTGAACATATCCTAAAAATCTTTCTTTGGTCACCCATGAGGAAAGATCACCATCTTCGTATTCTGAGGAGGGAATAAGTTTAAGAGCAGATATGGTCAATTTTGTCAATTAATTTAAAAATAAAATCACACCATTTAAATAAAACACATTTTCCATCAAGAAATGTTCAATACTAATTCTCACCCTTTTAAAGATATTCAGCATTTGCACACAACTGGGGTAGTACTATCATCCCACCTATTGGTTGACTTGTTGGGGGGAGGGGGAGCAAGAGAAAAGGTGGTGGTTTGGGAACATTGGATGAATGAATAGAACATAAGAAAGAATGCAAAGAGAAAGGTCATTTAGCCAATCACGATCATCCATTCTGTAGACCATGTATTAGTTTCATCGTCTTGGGTTCCAACTAACTCCCATAATATCCCAAGTAAAGCTTTCACAATGTTAGAAAAGTCCACGTTTTGCCTATAATCAAATTTCAAATTCTTAATTCTCCAGAAATAATGTTCCTGAAAATATGCACTGCAGTCCTGCAGTCTTTGATTGCTCAGTTGGCAAATGCACTGCTAAATATTTCATAGACTAAGGGGGACCTTGGTTTCATCTGCAGTCTGTACTAACCTCAGCTAGGGTAGCAACAGCAGTGCTCCATTTAGCCTCAGTTCCCCAGACTAGGGAGAAGGAAGAAATAAATCAGTGTTACAAACTAAGTGAATGTTAGTCAGTCAGGCATGCTGGAAATATATATTGTGAATGTTCAGGTGAAGAGATGATTAGGTTCATCTGCAATGCTTCAGTGTCAAATACATTAACTTGATCACAAATTAAGAAATGGCTACTTAGGCAAGGCTGACCGGACGTACAAAATGGATCCCAGCTGACTCTCTGGCTAACACTTCAAATGAACAGCAAACTGGACCAGCTCAATTTTCTTCTACGTGCTGCACCCAGGCAGTTCTCTATACTGATCACAACAGGAAACTCTGCCCTGATATTTTGCATAAATGTTGGATTGCTGATGAACTCTTATCTTGAAGCCAAACAAAATACATCAAGTCCAGTGGGGAAATGAATAGTACATACATTGAAATAATCGGGCAAACTGTAGCAAACTGTTCATAAGTGCCAAAAAGTCTGATGCCGTTTACACCAGATACACTGACCTATCTTTCCCTTTACATACGTTGACTGATTAGATGCATATTTCCAGCATTTTGCTTTGTCATTTCAGGTTCAAACATATGCAGATTTTTGAAACAGCAACAAGGGCTTCAAGATCAGAAGCCACCAAGGATCATATGCAAGGGATATGGCTTAACTACATTCAAAGACTCGGTTTAGGTACTCTCCATATTCTTTCAACATCCACTCAAATGAATAAAATGTAAAGAGAGCCTAAAGCGTCTTCTCCATGATAGATATAGATGACTCTTTACTACATAAAGCAAGCAGGAATCCTCAAGACATCCAATTAACCATGAAACAAAATCCTGGGTCAACTGGCCAATAACGACAATTGAACACAGGCCTGCCTCACAGTTATGAGTTTATAAAACCAAATCCTGCTGTCAGTAGCATAAGACATTCAATTATGGATGATATTTTTCTTATCCCCATTCTCCTGCCTTTTCCCCATAACCCCTGATCCCCTTATCAATCAAGAATCTATCTTATCTTTGTCTTAAAGACACCCAGTGATTTGGCTTCCACAGCCTTCTGCGGCAAAGAGTTCCACAGATTCACTACTCTCTGGCTGAAGAAATTCCTCCTCATCTCTGTTTTAAAGGATTGTCCTAATTCCTACGGCTTTCCTTCATAGATTTAACATAAACAGGATCAAGTTTTGCTACAGGGGTGCGAAGCCCTGGCTAGATGACATCAGGAGCATTGCGTACAGTTAGTTCCCTACATTAGGGTTAAAGCTAGAATATATTAGCCTTGCAAGGAATGCAGTGCAGATTTGGCAGGATGCAATCAGGGCTTTAAGGATTAGGTTATTAGGAAAGATGGCATAGACTAGGGCTGTAATCTTTGGAATATGGAGGTTAAGGGGTGATTTGAAGTCAAGGATTTTCGAAGGAATAAGGCAGGTAAAGAGAAACTTTGTCCACTGATAGGGAAATCTAGGACAATGACCTGTGCAGGTTAGGTGGATTGGTCATGCTAAATTGCCCCTTAGTGTCCAAAGATATGCAGGTTAGGCAGGATTATGGGGATAAGGCAAGGGAGTGGGCTGGTAGGGTGCTCTTTCAGAGGGTCAGTGCAGAATCGTTGGGCCGAATGGCCTCCCTCTGCAGTGTAGAATTCTATGGCGAGATAACCTTAAAGCCAAGAGCCTGGCCATTGAGAAGAGAAGTTAGGAATCAGTTCTACATGCAAAGAGTGGCAGAAACGTTGACTTCTCTCTCACAAAATGCTGAGCTAGGTTCAAATAATATTAAATCTGAGATTGATAGCTTTTAGCTAACCAACAAGCATTAAGAAATATAGGTGAATAGAGAGGATAGATTTAAGAGAGTTAGAATAGAGTTAGATTAGTTATAGGCGGCATGGTGGTCAGCACTGCTGCCTCACAGAGCCAGGGACCCAGGTTCAATTCCAGCCTTGGGTCACTGTGTGGAGTTTGCACGTTTTCCCTGTGGGTTTCTTGCGTGTGCTCCAGGTTCCTCCTACAGCCCAAAGATGTGCAGGTTAGGTGGAGTGGTCATGCTAAATTGCCCCTTAGTATCTAAAAAAAAAAATGAATGTGCAACCTCCACACCCATGGTCAGGATCAAACCCGGGTCCACGGCACCGTGAGGCAGCAGTGGTAACCACTGCGCCACCCTTCAATGATAGAAAGATATGTTGTTTTGCTGAACAATTCAAATACTGCATCACCTATGTTAGAGTATGCAAATTTAAATTTGCAACGTTCACAGTATGTTATATGTTTGAGCACCCATACTCTAGCCAATAGAGAGCATTATGATACTCCTATTGGCAGAAGGAAGTCATTTTTTGGAACTGCTTGTATCTACACCTCACAAACATGTCTCCACTCAACCCAGTGCTAATTGCACACACAGTATTGTAAACAAGGAAGTAGGGATTTTACTTAACAAGCTAGAATCAAGTTAAAAATTAATAGATGTGTTAGCAATTAAGTTAGATAGAGCTGCTCAAATCAGCCAGCTACCAAGTAGAGAAGTAGACACATCTTTTTAATATTCCTTTAAACTTATAATTAACAAAAAGACGACCAGTGCTCAGCAGAGTCATCAAGTTAAGCAGGTAGGTTATTTAACTTTTTTTTTTAAAGAGAGTAAAAAATACGAATTATACCAAAAGTTTAAATTAAAACTGCAAAAGTTCAGCTCTTTAAGGCAACAAGAACTGAACCAGAGATGCTGCAAAGCCATAAGCCTGAACTATGCTGGGTATGGTTTAAATCAGGCTGGTTGTAGGGGTGGTTGGGTGGAGAGGCAACTAGAAGAATGTTAGAAGAGCAAGAACAAACGCTGCTACAAATCTGTGGATGTTGGACAAGGCCAGCATCAGTCTCTGATGTGATGGTCCCAGCAGTCAATGTTCACATATAGGTTCACACTGTCACTTGGCCACAGCACTAGTGTGCAAGGTAAAGCTGTGGAACTACACCCAGGCAATAAATTAGTGTCTCCAGAGTTAGTGTACAAGCAGAAATGGATAATGTTGTCATGTTTGAGCATTCATACTTTAGCCAATAGAGAACATGATGATACCCTTATTGGCAGAAGGAAGTTATTTGCTGAAAAGGAGACCAAATGATGAACTGGGGATAAAACAATGAAGCAGCATTGTTTGCTTCATCACAACAATCAATAAAGTGTTTTTTGCCTCTTAGGCTCAAAAATTTGCCTATACAAATACTTCTACTCAGGATGTACATTTCATGTTTACAGTTATAAACTGCTGACACATTTGAAGTACATTAATACTCAACGCATTTTGAAAACATAATCACCATAACTTAAAATAATTAAAAATCATATTTGTAAGCACATCTTATTAACATTTTTCATTACAAATTGATTTTGCTGCCAAGATAACAGTGAGGCTGACCTCTTTGGCCGTTGCTTATGTATTAATTTTTTAATTATTTTTTTATTTTTATTAATTTTTAAAAAAATTTAGATTACCCAATTATTTTTTCCAATTAAGGGGCAATTTAGCATGGCCAATCCACCTACTCTGCACATTTTTGGGTTGTGGGGGCAAAACCCACGCAGACACGGGGAGAATGTGCAAACTCCACACAGACAGTGACCCAGAGCCGGGATCGAACCTGGGACCTCAGCGGCGTGAGGCGGTTGTGCTAACCACTAGGCCACCGTGCTGCCCCGCTTATGTATTAATGGTACAGCAACTTCAGACATTACATAAGTATACCTATGATAACATGGTAAATATTAACCTCCCAATAACTACTCTGGAATGGAGTCTCATTCTCTGTTTATGAATTGTTTCAGGAGATTTTAAATATGTCTTTTTTTTCTTCCTCTCGCTCTTAATCCAGTCTTGCTTTCCCTCTATTTCTTTCAGTGCCTGATTGGAAATTGAATTCAGCCCTTCTGCTTCATCCGTTGTTTATTTTCCGACCCCAAATCTCATTAGTTAAGGAAATACCCTGCAGGTTGTTGTGTTCGCTAAGGTCCCAGCTGCTCTGTTCCCTCCCTGCACTGTTAGCGATTTGAGCAATTTTGTGGCAATTTTTCTACCTGAAGGGCAAGTCAAATTATTGGTAAACATCATTAGGTCTGTCCCACTTGGTCAACTATAAATAGTACAGCACACTGCTACAAAGATACTGCACTAAATAAAAAAAGTGCAGCTGGGGATTTGACAAAAGCTAGGTTTTTTTTGGTCAACTACAATGGCAATCTAGAAATGATCCAATTCAAAGCTACCTCTTCATGGCCATTCATCTGCAGCCCAGGGCAAGCAAGTAACATAATTAACAAAAAAATTCCCCTTCCCACCTTCATTGACAGTTTCTCTTTTAGCCTACAGGTTATCTCCATCAATTGACATCATGGCCCAATCTCTCAACGCAGACCACCTTTCTATTAAGGTACTTGAAAACGACGCAGAAAGTTCCTTGTTCATGGTTCAGGCAACTTCCCAAAATCTCGCACTGCTACAATATTGGTCCGAAAAACCCTTTTTTGACAATACTCAGATAAAACAGACTCAAGCCATAATTTCAAACACAAATGACAGCATCCAGTTTGTTTTGAAAGTCTTGCGTCGTTCATCTTCATTGCAAAATTGCGACTACTGGACACCCTTCATTATTGGACTTGTGTTGGATGCACTGTCACGAGGTTATCAACTGCCTTCCAGAACAACGTGGAATGGAGACATTAAGCAACTACTGAAAGACAAGGCCATTCTATTAATGAAGTAGCAATGGGTTTGCATTTTGCAAAACGGTCACCTGTTAATCTCTGTTGTACTCTAGTTATATTCAAAATATATGGTCAATCTCAAACTACTCAACTTGTGTTTATCAAGATTGATCATCATATTGCTTTAATCCTCATTTACAGGTAACTATCTCTCGGACAAATCACTCAATACATCCAAAATTACCAGAAATATTATAGAAATCATAAGTCAACTCCTCCCCACACTGGTCCATTACTTTAAATCAACAGGATGTTTTAAATATTGATTTCTATTTATTAATTTCTTACATGTGGGCATCTACTGCCTATTCCTAGCTGCTCCGCAAAATCAAGGTGCTGGCAAGTAACTAATAATCTGTGGGTTGTTGAGCCAAGGTACATGTCCCCATTTAACATGATGAAATTCAGAAAATCCGAGCATAAACAACTTGGAAGCTATTCACTGTTATTTTGTTGTACATAACCGCATTTAAATCTACAGGCTGCACCATTTTTACATTCACAGCTTCAAATACACTTTTGTACAGGACAATTTTTCTTTCCAAGATACCTTTATTGTATCTTTTGTGCACTAATTAAAGTTAATCACACAAGACAGTGATCTCTGTACACAGTGGAGCTGATTTACAAAATTACTTGCCTTTTTCTTAACCGTCATGAAAATTAATACTGCAAACATGGTGACTGGGCTGCTCCCAGGACACAACGATTATTATCATTCCTTTCCAGTTGCTAGCTGACACATCATGGATCTGGTGAAAATTCTCTCTGATTTTCTCTGCTCTCCACTTCCATGTGGCTCACTGTGCAGATTTGAACTTGTACCCATTGCTCTGTGGACTAATTAATTGTCATTTCTCTTTTTTTGGGAATAATTATATATATTTTTTTTATTCGTTCATGAGATGTCAGCGTTGCAGGCTCACCCATCCCTAATTGCCCTTGAGGGGGCAGTTAAGTGTCAACCTGGTAGATATCCTTCCTTAGAGCATCAGTTTTTACAATTGACAATGGTTTCATGGTCATCATTTTTAATTCCAGATTTTTATTGAATTCAAATTTCACCATCTGCAATGGTGGGATTTGAACCTGGGCCCGCAGAGCATTACTCTGGGGTCTCTGGTTTACCCGTCTAGTGACAATACCACAATGCCACCACCTCCCCTGTTTGCCATGTTTTCTTTGTTAATAAATGTCCCCAAGCGGTATTTTCAAATCCATACATGCACATGCTTTCTGTTCACAAGCATGACTTTATTGTTATTTTTAATGTCAATTGGTAACATTGAAATTCTTGGTGTAGTCACATATAATTGAAATTCGTAATTCCAATATTTACCCGAGTGTTTGTTATTAATTCAACTGAATCATTCAAAATGCTTCTTCAAACAAATTCATCCATACTTTTCCCTCCGTAACTGTCTCAAATGTGGATTTAAACAATTATTTTCAATTACGTATTTAATAACAATTATACTCACTAAAATAATTGTCTTGCGTCTTTTAATGTCTTCATTAGTTACTTCAGACTTCAGCACATTTCAAAACCCCAGGCTTTGACTAGATTTTTGTTAGCTCCTAGCAGGTGGAGAAGTTTAAGACATTGCGGCCTGCATATGCAGTTTTCAGAATTTCTCTAAATTACAATCTGCACCAAAAGGAGTAGAAGTGTGCATCCTTCTTGTCCTGTGAAGATTTGAGACATACTTTCTTTTATCCAGGGGACATTGAAAGAAACTGCAGTTTGAATTGTCTAAGCCATATTCCAGGTGTGTCTAACATTTACTAACAAAAGGCAACGGGCAGAATTTTCCTGAAGGTCTTGCTGCTGGCCAACAGCGGGCCACCTCAGTCGCTGCGAAACAGCCAGCCGCCTCAGCTAGAGCACTAAAAGATGACTGGCCTTCTCCCTATATTCGTAGAAGGGCTGAGCGTCGCACCTGGTTCACTGCCGTACCCGTCGAGAGCAGCTCAAAATCCGTCTGAAGTTTCTTCCTACTCGTCAACAACTCTGACGTTGGGGCAATTGAGTACTGGCAGCCCACCTCGAGGATGGAATCCACCAGCCTCTGCCTCTCCACCCGTGCATATTTATCCTTATGCGCCTTGTAGGAGATTATCTTCCCTCTAACCACCACCTTCAGAGCTTCCCACAGCATGCAAGATAAGACCGCCTCGTTCCTATTGAACTCAATGTACTCCCCAATGGCGGAGGATGTACGCTCACGGAAACCCTTGTCTGCCAGCAACACCGTGTCTAATCTCCACAGGGGTCATTGAGAGGGGCATAGCTCCAAGATCAGGTCCACAATGCGGAGTATGATCACGGATAACGATTGCCGAGTACCTCACCCCCTTCACCCCAGGAAGACCTACCACATAAAGAAGTCAATCTTGGATGTGGGCGGGGGTGGAAAATAAGAAAACTCCTATCCCTCTGCTACATACATCTTCACAATCTGCCCCCGTCCCTTCATCTAATGCACGGTAGCATTGTGGATAGCACAATTGCTTCACAGCTCCAGGGTCCCAGGTTCGATTCCGGCTTGGGTCACTGTCTGTGCGGAGTCTGCACATCCTCCCCGTGTGTGTGTGGGTTTCTTCCGGGTGCTCCGGTTTCCTCCCACAGTCCAAAGATGTGCAGGTTAGGTGGATTGGCCATGATAAATTGCCCTTAGTGTCCAAAATTGCCTTTAGTGTTGGGTGGGGTTACTGGGTTATGGGGGTAGGGTGGAGGTGTTGACCTTGGGTAGGGTGCTCTTTTCAAGAGCCGGTGCAGACTCGATGGACCGAATGGCCTCCTTCTGCACTGTAAATTCTATGATAATCTATGATATTCCAGAAGACCATTCTCACCTGTAAAACCACATCAACCTTTAAATTTCTCTGGTGCGCAAATACCCATGGCCTTTTTATTGGGCCGTTTAACCCCCTTACATTCCAAGTTACCAACCAGACAGGGAGTCTTATACCCCCCCCACCCACCACCAAAAGAGTTGGCCATTCCCACCAAGTGGTGTAATCCAGCAGCAACTCAACGGGTGTTGATATCAGGCCCACCCAAGATGGCTGTCAAACCCCTCATAAGACCAGAACAAATAATCAGTCACCATCAACAGTCTACCCCTCCTCCCACCTCTTGCCCCAGCAATACCACACCCCAATAAACAATCAAACAGCCAAACAGAGAACAAAGACCCCGATCCTCCCTCTGGCACTCCCCCCCCCCCCCAACCCCAAACAACACAAGCACAAAAATCCTAAACTCATTATCTAAAAGAAAATCCTAAAGTAATGAGCTGCAGATACTTCCACTCCTTTGCTCCCGTGAACTAATTTTACAGCTAGCAGGTTGACCCCTGCAGAGTGAACCAGAAAATTAATTAAACCGACAACCAGCACCCCCACCCACATCAACACAAAGTTAGAGGGGGAAATAATCTGACACCCATCCCACAAGTACATAGAACACACAGGACAGAAGGAGGCCATTTGGCCCATCAAGTCTGCACCGACCCACTTAAGCCCTCACTTCCACCCTATCCCTGTAACCCAATGACCCATCCCAACCTTTTTTTTTGGGTCACTAAGGGCAATTTATCATGGCTAATCCATCTAACCTGCACTTTGGACTGTGGGAAACCTGGAGGAAACCCATGCAGACATGGGGAGAACGTGCAGACGCCGCACAGACAGTGACCCAGCGGGGAATCAAACCTGGGACCCTGGCGCTGTGAAGACACAGTGCTATCCACGTGCTACCCTCTACAAAATACAAACTGCAAATCTACCCAGTAAAACCCCCCCAGCAAATCCCCATAATCACATGCCCTCACTCACAACCCAAAAATCCTGCAATAAATAGATACAAATGAACCTAAGATTTAACAATTAGTTCGCCCCCAGTCCATGCTTCTTTACAAACTCTTCCGCATCCCTAAGTGCATCAAAGTGACAATCCCTCTCTTTAAAAGTCACTCAAAGACGAGCCGGGCATCCACACCGAATCACACATACTTTTTTTACAACATGACCATGGCCTTGTTGTACGCACTTGCCTTCTAGCCAGTTCTGCTTCAACGTCTTGATGTATCCTGATGGTGTGGGGATGATCCTTTAAAACAGAGATGAGGAGGAATTTCTTCAGCTAGAGGGTGGTGAATCTGTGGTACTCTTTGCTATAGAAGGCTGTGGAAGCTAAATCACTGAGTGTCTTTAAGACAGAGATAGATAGGTTCTTCATTAATAAGTAGATAAGGGGTTATGGAGAAAAGGCAGGAGAATGGGGTTGAGAAAAATCAGTCATGATTGAATGGCGGAGCAGACCCGATGGGCCGACTGACCTAATTCTGCTCCTATGTCTTATGGTCCCAACCAGAGTCTCGATTGCCTTCACCTAACTCAGAATCTGTTCCTTGTCTTGGTACCTGCGGAACCTGACGATGATTGCTCATGGTGGTTCCCCAGATCGGTGCTTCTGCCTTAGCGACCGATGGGTCCAGTCCAATTTGGGAAGGCATCGCAATCCCCCCAACCCCATTATCTTCTCAAACATTTTGGACATATGGTCTGTCGGCGCTCCAGACTCGCCGGCAGCCCATCAATTCTTGTGCCATCTGGGGCGGTTTTCCAAATCGCCCACCTTGGCCTTCAACGCTTTATGCCCTTCAGCCAGCAATGCCACTTCCTCCTCCAGAGAAACAATTCGGTTATAGAATATAGAACAGTACAGCACAGAACAGGCCCTTCGGCCCTCAATGTTGTGCCGAGCCATGATCACCCTACTCAAACCCACGTATCCACCCTATACCCGTAACCCAACAACCCCCCCCCCCCCCCAAACCTTACTTTTATTAGGACATTACGGGCAATTTAGCATGGCCAATCCACCTAACCCGCACATCTTTGGACTGTGGGAGGAAACCGGAGCACCCGGAGGAAACCCACGCACACAGGGGGAGGACGTGCAGACTCCACACAGACAGTGACTCAGCCGGGAATCGAACCTGGGACGCTGGAGCTGTGAAGCATTTATGCTAACCACCATGCTACCCTGCTGCCCCTAAGGTTACTTTGGTCAGAGAGAGTGCCACCTACATGCCTTGTATCACCTCGCCTTGCTCCTGTACCTTCCAATCAGTCTTCTACAAGGTCGTATGGATGGGGGCGAGAGCCTCTTCAATTGTCTTATCAAGGTCCTCAGAGGCTGCCTGCTGCTGCTTCTTGAATTAATCCACCGAGAAGCTTGCCAACACCTTGGCCGGCCCCGGAGAGGCCAAAGTCGCAGGAGGAGCTTCCGCCATTTTCTCCACCAACGCTTGAGGGGCTTCTGAGTTTGACGACAATTCTTTGCCGTTTGCTGCCTTGTATTTTACTTGTTGGACATTAGTTTTATGTGGGGACCTTATCCCATCGAACTACTCAATTTTCCCTCAAACATCACCTATAAACGTGGAGAAAAGAGCCAAAACAAACGACTCTGGCAGGAGCCACTGCTTGTGTTCATCACATAGCCGCCATTGGAAGTCCCATGTCTTCTTAGTTAATAGATATCCTAAGTGGTATTTTATGAAGGATAGTCATTTTCTGTTTGTATTTCAGATTTTCAGCATTTTGCTTTCATATATATTACTAGTGATGTTCGAACAGTAGCCACCTGCACTCGAGTTCCTCACTGGCAGTTAGAAAATGGATTCTAATTGAAACTGGATAAAGGATGAATTTATGTTTACGAAGATTTCTGCTCACTTAATAATGTCCAAGACTTCATAGGTTTAAGGTGTGAGGGGCTAGGCAAGGTTTAAAGGAGATGTACGAGGCAAGCTTTTTACACAGAGGGTGGTGGAAGTTTGGAACTCGTCAGGGTAGGTGGTGGAAGCAGATACGATAGTGGCTTTTAAGGGACGCCTTGACAAATACATCAATAGGATGGGAATAGAGGGATATGGTCCCGGAAGGTTAGGGGTTTTTAATTCAGATGGCTGCATGATCGGTGCAGCCTTGGAGGGCCGAAGGGCCTGTTCCTGTGCTGTAATTTTCTTTGATGTGGTGATGCCAGTGTTGGACTGGGGTGAGCACTGTAAGATGTCTTACAACACCTGGTTAAAGTCCAACGGGTTTGTTTCAAATCACTAGCTTTCAGAGCACTGTTCCTTCCTCAGGCGAATGAAGAGATAGATCCCTGGTTCGAGACAATTCACCCCTCTTTAACCTGGGATTACCCCTCTCTCTGGCTTTGTAAAGACTTAATTACTTGCAAATGCTCACATTCAAAGTATCGACTTGCATATTTGACTTTGTCTATATATATGTTTCTGGAACCTACTTCTTCATTCACCTGATGAAGGAGCAGTGCTCCGAAAGCTAGTGATTTGAAACAAACCTGTTGGACTTCAACCTGGTGTTGTAAGACTTTGCACTGTAATTTTCTTTGTTCAAACTCACAAAGCATTTCATGTCTCTGAATTTCTGACACAGGAAGACAGATTTGGAAATTGTGCCTCCTTTGTTCATATTTTTCCATCTATGGATGCTGAGAAAGTGTTCGACAGGGAGTACCTTTTTAAGGTGCTTGGGAGATTTGGGCAAGATGTTAATTTTATGTGTTTGGCTATTGTATACAGCCCCTACAGCCTGTATATGTACTGATGCGATGAATTTGGGGTATTTTGTATTGAGTATGGGAATGAGCCAGGAGTGCCCTCAGTCGCCGTTCATGCTTGCCTTGCTGTAGAATCTTTGGCCATAGCACGGAGGTCACTGGGTGAATGAAGGGAGCATAAGGTGTCTCTATATGCTGATGGCCTGCTCTTGCATGTTACGGATACAGTCTCCTCTCTGGTGAAAATAATGAAGCAACTGAGGAGCTTTGGCTCCTTTTCGGGATATGAATTGAACCTGGAGAAGAGTGAATACTTTCCAGGGAGGGGAGCCAATCTGGGGGTATTGCCTTTTGTCTTGCCATGGCTAACTTCTGGTATCCGGGTGTTTGAGTGGCCCATGCTTCACAGATTAAACTATTCAGTCTGGTAAGTAAGGCAAGGTCTGATTTACAGAAGTGGGGTAACCTTCCACTGTCCTTGATGGGCAGAGTCCAGACTGATAAGATGAACATTCTCCCCAAGTTTTTATTTCTGTTTCAATGGCTTCCTGCTTTCCTTGCTAAGTCTTTCTTTGCCCAAGGTTAACAAGTTAATCACCTCTTTTATTTGGGCGCGTAAGCCACCAAAAATTCATAGGGTATTCGTTCAGAGAGACTGACAATGGGGGAGGGGGGGCTGGTGTTACCTAATTTGCTCACTTATTATTGGGCAGCCAATATTGAGGGTGATTGGGGGAGTCAGGTTCCATATGGGAGCAGATGGAGGAGAGTTTGTGTCGGGGCTCGGGTTTACTGGCTTTGGTAACATCTTTGTTCCAGTTCTCACCAGTGAGGTATTCCTTGAACTCGGTGGTGATATCTACCTGAAGAAATGGAAGCAGTTTAGGCAACATTATTGAGCTGAGCTAAATGTCACTGTTGGCTCCTATCTGCGGCAACAATTTGTTTGTGTCGTCGTGTTTGGATACGACCATTAAGTTGCAGGAAGGAAAGGAACTGGAGTGCTTCTGGTCTTGGAAGGATGGTTTGCTAGTTTAATTTGTCATTTTGCCTGCAAGGCCTGTCCTACATTACTTTAGCGGCATGGGGGGGGGGGGGGGGGGGGGGGGATGCATTTCAAACATTAACAGGAAGATCATGTCAATGGAAGATGTCTCGCTGGATCGGGTGAGAGCGAAGTGGGAGGGGGAGCTGGGACCTATTTTGGATGAGGACGTGTAGTCTGAGGCTCTTTGTATGGTGAACTCTACTTCCTCTTGCGTGAGGCTCAGCCCGACTCAGCTCAAGGTGGTACATAGGGCCCACCTAACTAAGACTAGGATGAGTGGGTTCATCACGGGAGTGGAGGACAGGTGTGAGCCATGTTCTCATGGGCCATTAACCACACCAACGTGTTCTGGTCCGGTCCAAGAGTGGTAAGCTTTTGCGTCTCCTTCTTTAGCACCATGTCAGTGCTCCTTAACATGGATTTGGAGCCTTGTCTGTTGGTAGCCATTTTCGGGGTGTCAGACTCGCCAGGGTTTCAGATTAGGGTGAAGGTGGATGTTCTTGCCTTTGCCTCGTTAATAGCCCGGTGGCTCGTTCTGCTGGGATGGAGATCCTCCGCTCTGCCCCGTGCCTCGGTCTGGTTGGGTGACCTCATGGTATTATTATTTGGGGTAGGTTATTTTTGTATTTCTTTGGGTGGGATTTATATGATCAGTTCAGTTGTGTGTATTTTCTTTGCGATAGTGTACTATGTAACATTTATTTTCTGGACTGTTTCATGTTGATGTCATATTGGTTATAAATGAAAATGAATAATTTCATTTTTAAAAAACTGCGGAGCATGGTCAGGGTGCCGAAAAAACAATGATCTGACAATGGTTGCAGCTTCACAGAAGATTTGGGCCACGGTTTCATGTTAGCCAATCCTCTTTCAATGTTAATATATCACCTCCAACACCATAAACGCTTATTTTCTGGAGTGACCTTTTATGTGGCACCTTTTTGATCACCTTGTGGAAATCCAAATACACTAGGACCAGGATTCTCCACCCCCGTTTTCAGCAGGCGAGGAGGCAGCGGTGGGGGATATCCAGTGGGAGTCCCCAAACAGCTGTTACACTGGGGCTGGTGGGATTTCCTGGTCAGCTGGTCCCCGCCAATGCCGACAGGCAGCACACAGCTTTTCCCACCATCATGGACGATTAATTAAAAACTGACAAAACTCTGCCTTAAATCTACTGGCCCTCCTTTATCTACGCTACCTGTTACATCCTCCAAGAACTCTAATAAATTTGTCAAACATGATTTCCCTTTCACAAAACCACGTTGTCTTCCCCCAATAGTATGATTTTCGAAATGCACTACTTCCTTAATAATAGATTCCAGCATTTTCCCAATGGCAGGTATCAGGCTAATTGGCCCATGGTTTCCTGCTTTCTGTTACCCTCCTTTCTTGAACAGAGGTTATCACATTTGATGGAACCGTTCCAGAATCTAAGGAAGTTTGTAATATTACATCCAATGCATTCACGATTTCTGCAGCCACTTATTTTAAAATTCTAGGGTGCAGGCCTTCAGGTCCAGGGGATTTGTCAGCCATCAGTTTTTCCGACACTTTTTCTCCCTTCCTGTTGGCTCTTGTTTTCTGTTATTCTTGGGATGCTCTTTGTGCCTTTTACTGTGAAGATGGATATAAAATACTTACTCAAGGCCTCTGACATTTCCTTGTTTCCCATTATTAAGTCTCCAGTCTCACCCTTTAAGGTGATCAGTGCTTTCAGCGGTTGGAGGGGAGCAAAGAGGAGAAACTGGATGAAAAAGGGAAAATGAAGAGACACCCTTGGGAGCAGACTAGGAAAGAATGGCAGACAACTAGGTTCAAAAGAACACCTGATGGGCAAGATGAGGCAATCCATATTATTTCAGTAAGCATTAAAGTTTCCTGCTACTATAACGTTTCCTTCTCCTATAAAAGAGATAAGAAGAAATTGATTGGATAAATGTAGTGTCTTTCACAACCAGAAGACATCCCAAACCACCTGGGCATCACGCTTTAGGAAGAATGTGAAGGCTTTAGAGAAAATGTAGAAAAAAGATTTACAAGAAAGATTCCAGGGCTGAGGGCTTTCAAATACAAGGTTAGGTTGGAGAAGTTGAGGTTGCTCTCCATTGAGAAGGCGGAGTGGATTTGAAAGAAGTGTTCAAAAGCATGAGGACCCTAGACAGGAGAGATAGAGAGAAACTGTATCCTTTGTGGAGGGGCTTGTGAACTAGGTGACGCAGAATTAAAGATGACTGGCAAAAGAATCAAAGGTAACTAATGAATACATTTCTTAAGTGGCCCGTGATTAGGATCTGGAATGCACTGTCTGGGAGGGTGATGGAAGCTGGTTGAATTATGGCACCTGAAGATAAAACAAACGTGTTGGATTTTTATGGGGAAGGATGGGATAGTGGGATTAGCTGAATTCCTTTTACAAGAAACCAACACGGATTCAAGGGCCTGTATGGACTCCTGTGCTGTAACCATTCTATGGTTCTATAATTAATGAAGTATTTTTGAACAGGAGCCAATGTTGTAATGCAGGAGACATGGCAGCTAACCCGTGACTAACATGCTCCTACAGCCAACAATACGAGAACGACCAGTCAATTGTGTTTTGCAAAGTTGATCAAGGAATAAATATTCGCCAGGACACTGGGGTTAACTCCCCTGCTCTTTTTCCAAAATAGTACCATGGGATTTTTTTTATGCCTACTCGAGAGAGGGCAGACTGTTTTAATATCTCAGCCAAAAGACAGTACCTTCCTTCATACTACAATACGAGTGCCAGTCTCGACTTTTCTGTTCAAGTCCTGGAGTAAGACTTGGAACCCACAATCTTTTAGTTACGAGGTGAGAGCACTGATTTACAGCTGATACCTAAATTTAGAGATGGACCTTTAAAATGTTCTCCAGATTTCAGGGTCTGATCAAATATGAATCCTGGTCAGCATGATGAATCACCAAAGACAGAGTTAAGAGTTAGAGTTTTTTTTCACAGCACGGAAAGAGGCCCTTCGGCCGATCGTGCCCGATCCGGCCATCAAGCACCTATCTACTCTCATTCCATTTTCTAGCACTTGGCCTGTAACCTTGTGTGCTATGGCATTTCAAATGCTCATCTAAATACTTCTTAAATGTTGTGAGGGCTCCTGCCTCGACCCACCCTTTCAGGCAGTCAGTTCCAGATTCCAACCACCCTCTGAGTGAAAAGGTTTCCCCTCACATCCCCTCTAAACTTCCTGCCCTTTCACCTTAAATCTCTGTCCCCTGGTTATTGACCCCTGCGCCAAGGGTAAAAGCTCCTTCCTATCCACACCCCTCAATTTTATACACTTCAATCATGTCCCTCCTCAGCCTTCTCTGCTCCAAGGAAAACAACCAGCGCCGGCCCTAGGGTTGCTGGCGCCCCGGGCAAGCTGAACTTCGGCGCCCTTGGGGGGGGGGGGGGGGGGGGGGGGGGGGGGGGAGGGGGGCGAGGGGCGGAGTGGACCCGAGGGGGGTGTCGGGGCCGAGGGGGACGGGGGGGGCGGAGCGGACCCGAGGGGGGGGGGGGGGGGGGGGGGGGGCGGAGCGGACCCGAGGGCGGACCCGAGGGGCGGGGCGCCCTGGGGGAGTGCGGCCACCGCGCATGCGCTGGTTGGCACTGGCCCAACTGCGCATGCGCGGGTCCAGAGTCTCTGGCGCCCCCTAGCACATGGCGCCCCGGGCGACTGCCCGAGTTGCCGGTGCCTTGAGCCGGCCCTGAAAACAACCCAGCCTAACTAGTCCCTTGACAGTATCCTTGAAAATCCTTTCAAACTAATTTGCCTCCCTGAACAGGCTAGAAGTTGATATTATCTATTACCCCATCTTTAACACACCTTTTGAACTCTTAAAAGCAAAACATTATGGCTGCTGGAAATCTAAAATGGAGAAGGAAATCAGTGGAGTTGAGGAAGTTGCTCAAGACAAGAACAAGTTTTTATTTCAGGCCTTTTATATTGCCCTTCCTATGAAAAATGCAACACTATTATCTTAGGGTACGTATATGGCTATAACGTTTATTTGTCAAAATGTATAGGTTGCATAAATTAAAATAAATGGTTAATCAGGTCAGATGCAAATTTCTTGCAAGTTACAAATAACCCACTTTCACATTCCTGGAATAAATCTAAATAAAATCAATATCAACAGATATGACAAGCAATAGCCCTGTAAATGTGCAGTATTAATTACTATTTCCCAAAAAAACCTAAGCATATGCATTCTGCTCTACTTGTTGGGCCAATGATATGAAAAAGAACAGTTTCAACATTGGAATATGTTAACTTTGCCACCATTTTAGTAAATATTATTTGCGGTAATTGAACGGGGAGGGGGCAAGAAAGAGAGAGTCAGGCTGGCAGACAAGAAAGGAAAAGTGAAATGTCAGCTATTCTCCCTTCCTTCTGTCCTGATGATGCATTAATACTCTGTAAAATTGATCATCTTCAAGTGCTGACAATGCTGCACTCAGACTAAGACCCCACAGAAATTGCAGTCAGGATTTTGAAAGTTGGCTTTCTGAAGTATTAGAGGAGAATATTTAAGAAGTTGCCAGTAAATGCTTTGATGTGGTTACTTTGATTCTCCCCCCCTCCAAGAACAAAAACCCCTTAGGGAGTACTATGAACATATGTTATTCCAGAACAGCACAAAATATGGTACTTAAAAAAAGGATGCGGCAATACTTTTAAAAGGACAATGAAAAAATATTCCTGATGCAACCTAGAAGCTTGCAGATTTTACAAAAGCTAAACAAACATAATGGGCGGAAAGGTACTAGATTATAAATAGAGCAACATGAGGCCGTATTCTTCCTTTGAGGTTGATGCAGACGAACTCCTAACAGAGGAGGCTCCCAATGCGGTCACCACTAGGCAGACCGATAGGCAGTGCTGGGTGAGGATGGACAGCCCCCCAGGTTGAGTCAACACCACCGCCTTGCCCCCAGCACCAACCCCCATCCCACACAATCGTAGCCTGCTCCCTCCCCCGAAGACGGTCAAACCCCACGTGTCGGCAGTTCGCTCGCACCCTACCCTGCACCACACGCCAATACTCATACTGCCCACTATAGCCGGGTATCCTGAACACAGACCACTGGCTGCAGATCCCCTGCGCTTCCCCCGTATCTCACACTGTGCATTAGCTGTTCCCGAAAGAGAAGGTGGTCCACAACCCCAGGGGGAGAGAGAAGACCAGATGGAGCACACCGGACCTGTGGGAAGTCAGCATTGCAGAGCAGATGCTGTTGGACCCAGTCAGCAGGGTTGGAGAGCTGGCACTTGCCGAGGCGGAGGTCAGCATCAGACGCATGTGAGCCCCAATGAATTACAATGCCCTTCTGGCACGTGTGTCACCCCTCCCCCTCACCGACACGTGATCTAACCATGCATCATGTCTTTTGTCTTGCAGGATCACCTGATGATGAGGTGAGACTGGCTGGTGACCCATTCCCCCAGCTGCAACCCCTCAACACCACAGAGCATGGGCGGAATTCTCTGACCCCCCGGCGGGTCGGAGAATGGCCCGGGGCCGGCGTCAATCCCGCCCCCGCCGTGTCCCGAATCGCGGCGCACCAGTCGGCAGGGCCCCCGCGTCGATTCTCCGGCCCGCGATGGGCCGAAGTCCCGCCGCTGACAGGCCTCTCCTGCCCGCGTGGTTTAAACCACCTACCTGAGCGGCGGGATTGGCGGCGCGGGCGGGCTCCGGGGTCCTGGGGCGATCTGACCCCGGAGGGGGTGCCCCCACGGCGGCCTGGCCCGCGATCGGGGCCCACCAATTGGCGGATGGGCCTGTGCCGTGGGGGCACTCTTTTTCTTCTGCCTCCGCCATGACCCTCCCATGCGCATGCGCCAGTATGACGTCAGCAGCCGCTGACACTCCGGTGCATGCGCGGACGTACGTCGGCTAGCGAAGTCCTTTCGGCTCCGGCTGGCATGGCGCGAAAGGCCGTTCAAAGGAACCACTCCGGCGCGGGCCTAGCCCCTCAATGTGAGGGCTTGGCCCCTAAAGGTGCGGAATTCTCCTTTGGAGCGGCCTGACGCCGGAGTGGTTCACGCCACTCCGACACGCCGGGACCCCGTCCGCACCCCTGCTTCCCTAGGGACTCGGTGGGACCGGGAAATAGAATGGCCAGCACACAAGCAGGGATCACTTGGGCTGACAGTGGAAAGTGCTACCGAGGGCAGGAGTCAGACTTCATCAAACAATGCGGAGCACCAGAGCTCATCGCAGAGTGTCATCACCATCTTCCATCTCATGGACCAGGCCTGCTGATACTACCAACCAAGACCAGCAAGCTGTAGTGAAGCAGGTGGGAAGCATGGAACAGGGTGCAGGTGTGTGTGTGTGGGGGGAGGGGGAAAGAGAGAGCTGTGGGGATGGAGTGCTCGAGCTGCTGGTGGCCAGGTCCCCTAGTCGGTGAACCTGGAGGCGATTGGATCCTGCGCAGTGCAGCCCTTGTGCACACGTTGTACTGCCTCCTGTGGCTGCCCATCCTTGCCCTCCTCTGTCTCACCGGATGAGGCCTGGTGTTCTTCCTGCTCTTCAGGATGTCGCCCCTCTGTGCACAATGTTGTGGAGAATGCAGCAGTCCGTCACAATGAGGGAGACCCTCCTAGGGCTGTACTGGAGGGCCCACCAGAACGGCCAAGCACCTGAACTGCATCTTTAGGAAGCCGTGCACCACTCGATTAATTCCTGGTCGCTGCATGCATGTTGTTATAGCGGTTCTCCATGTTAGTTTGAGGCTTCTGGAAAGATATCATCAACATGAGGGAGTGACTCGAAGGTGTCGGGAACCGTTGAGTGTTAAGATGAAGGTGTCATGCACGCTGCCTGGGTATCGGGCGCAGACGTGCAGTGGTGCTTGTAGGGGGGACATGTGTCCTGTTGATTACCCACTGGACCTCGTGCATACCGGCGATGGCGGTGAATGCTGCTGTTTGGGCAACCTGGTGGGCTCGGTCTATATTCGTGGTGACAATATTGTGCCTCCTGAGCATACAGGGCCTCCATTAAAGTACGAATGCACATGTGCACAGAGGTCTGGGAGATCCCATACAGGTCCCCACTCGGCACCTGGAAGGACCTCGAGGCAAAATAGTTCAAGGCGACCTTCACTTTGACAGCCACCGGGGGAGCGGGTATCCTCCCCACAACCCCGCGGCACCACATGCGCAATGATGCAGCAGATAGGCCGTTTGGACTCCCTGGTCAGCTGGAGTTTTTGGCCACACAGTCAGTCCGGCAGGTCCTTGAATAACAGGCGTTGCCTGTGATAGGTTATTGATTTATTGGTGTCGTTAGGTACTGTCAGGTAAGTGCATAGCTAGAGAATGGAATTATTCAAAAGACCATGACTGTGAAAACGTAGTAATTGTTTCAGATAATGAATAAACTTTGAGTCATGCCTGCAGAAATTTGTTTTCAACAAATGGTTTCGTACAATGAATAGACCATTGTGTTGCAGTGCATGTAGTGATAAGAAGGTATCAAGTAAGTA
The DNA here is from genome assembly GCF_902713615.1 of Scyliorhinus canicula. Lineage (NCBI taxonomy): Eukaryota > Metazoa > Chordata > Chondrichthyes > Carcharhiniformes > Scyliorhinidae > Scyliorhinus > Scyliorhinus canicula. The sequence goes on along the minus strand of NC_052155.1, from coordinate 169,051,563 downwards.
GCTACAGCAAGGTTGCTGGCTAGCCGTGGCGTGAGAATCCCCTTCTCGTAAGGCAGCGTACGTAGACACAAAATTATTCCTGATGGATACCAGTCAATCTTCAGCAATGGTCAATGTTTATTTTTTTTTAAAGTTAAGAGTATCCAATTAATTTTTTTCCAATTAAGGGGCAATTTAGCGTGGCCAATCCACCTACTCTGCACATCTTTGGGTTGTGGGGGCGAAAACCATGCAAACCCGGGAAGAATGTGCAAACTCCACGTTGACAGTGACCCAGAGCCGAGATCGAACCTGGGACCTCGGTGCCGTGAGGCAGCAGTGCTAACTACTCTGCCACCGTGCTGCCCCGTGGCCAATGGTTAATGAATAGATTGCCCGCGAAGTGACAGAAATCTATTTTAATGAACCAGGTCAGCTGAGAATTAAAACCCAATAAGTGTAATTGAGGGACAAAACCATAGATAAGGATTTCCTTAAGAGTAAGGCCTCGTGGTCAAGGTTTGTTCCTGCGTTTCTACCGTCCCAAGTCCTTGATTCATTCCAGTCATTTGTGTTTTTTGATTAATGAACTCTTTGCCCTGTATTTGAACGTTTTGTTTAAAGTTTTGCTTTAATTCTTATGCAAGTCAGTTGATCATTCGTAAAAAAGTTGTATTTTGGATACCCCCAATCAACCGGACAATTGACTCTTATGAGAAGATAGATTAAGACATCCTAAAGCCGGTATACACAAGGCATAATGCAACGCCTCCTTCCCACCTCCTCCTTGGCCTGTTAGGCAGCAGGCTCTCCAGCCTCACCACTGGCTTCTGCTCCTCTGGGGTAGGCTCCGGTTCTACAGGATCCTCCCCGAGCAGCTCCTGCTCATGCAGCCTCATTGTGTCTGCTAGGGTGGCAGCGGCTAGGCACATGCTGACCATTCCTGGTTCAACACCAAAATCCATTGTCGGGGGTAAAATGTTAGCATGGCGAGTATGCCCATCCAGGTCCAACTGTCTGCACGGTGGCCCTGGTTCACCGTGCAGCCCCGGCCCCCTCATACCCCACCCATTCCCCCTGGCCCCAACTGTGCCTGGCACCCTGCCACCTGTCCCTGCCAGCAAGGGTATCAATGGCTGGCGCTACCCATGACAGCGGTACACTCTGCGGCCCCTGTCCTGCAGCCTCTTGTGGGTCAACTGTGGGGGGGGGGGTTACTCCTTGGATGGGCTGTCAGCAGGTTGTGGCGTGGGGCGGGGCATTAACCAGCTCCATGTTCCATGGGTGGGGCTCGGCCAGGGGTGTGGGCACCTGTTGGGATCTTAGCTGTGGTGTTCTGTGGGTTTTGTGCAGTGCATTGGTTGTGCCTACACTTCTTGGGGCAGGATGGATGGAGCCAGGGGCAGAGTGGACAAGCAGGTCTTGGTGACAGCTGGTAGTCCTGCAGGTTGGGCTAGCCGATGGTGTTGCTGGTGGGATGTCTGCCCTGAGAGGGGCTGTGTGCCAGGGAGGGTGTCGATGGTCACAGAGCATGTGTCCACTGGTTGAGGAATGCCCCACGGTCCCACTGCTGCGCTTGAAGTGGGGCAGCACCTTGGATAGGTGCACCGGTTGTTCCAATACCTGGTGGGCCAAGGGCTGCACTGGACTATGCCTATGCTGTGGATGGGTTGGATGGGCTCTTGGGCTCAAGGGGGGTGGCACCTATACGACCGGTGATGCTCTGCATATCTATGGACGCGGTGGGCAATCAGTGGGTGTGCAGCCAGATGGCTGCCTTGCAGGCCGCAGCAATGGCAGCCCAGCCAACCCATCCTGGGGAGATATCCCAACCCCACAGCCCATCTCCCGGTCGCCCCCGCTACTCCCCCCCCCCCCCCTGCCCTGGCGGACACCCCCCAGCCAGTGGCACAACTGGCAGACCACGGTTGTGCTTTTGGGAACTGACTTACCTCCTCTCTCGCCAGCCACAGCGCCGGGTTTTTGATTTTAAATACAAGTGAACCGTGTCGAGTCACTTCCGCCTGGCGGAGGCGGAGCATCGAGGGAGGCCGGAGACTACCCGGTCGAGCCCATTAATGGTGTGCTAACGCCTGTTAGTGTACAATTTGCATACCGGCACGCTGTGTGGAATGCATTCACGGCGATTTTAAGCCATGGTACGGTGTTCCATGGGCGCCGACACCGAGCTCTATTTTCGGCTGAGATACAATTCTCCGCCTGATCGCGATACCGGTGTCGCTGGCCGGAGAATTATTTACGTAATCAACGTAAGTGTCTGCTGTTCACATGCAAGGTTTGGCACAGAAATCACTGATTCTAGTAGACTGGGGAGCACTATTGTTCGGCCATTTCAGTGAGCCATTATGAGATATCCATGTTGCTTTGAACCTAGAAGTCCGAGGGCTGAATTGGTGGTAGGGTTCCTTCCATAAAAAGAACATGAGTGATTCAACAGAGTTCTTTTTTACATCAATGTGACACTTTTACAAAATTCTCAAAACATCACAGTATGATCTAAACTTGCTTTCGATTATTAGTCCAATATGGTTTAAGAATTCAGTAACATAACCACAACAGTAAAATATCCCTGTTCTGAGTAACACCGGGAATTTTCCTCACATCCATCAAACGAGGCAGGTGGAATGGTGATTTATTATCTCTGCTGAAAAAAGCACCTTTGATAACATGCTCCTTCAGTACTGCAGTGAGGTTATATTATTTAATCCTGCAGAGGGGCACAAATTCATAAAGACTCAAGAGTTAACAGTGCTACTATTGAGCCAAGGGTGGAGTGGAAAATAGCAAGGCAGAGCATGTGTGTGCAATGGAGACAAAGAACGCAGGCGTGACAGGTAGATTAAAAAGAGGTGGTGCTACAGCCAGTCATGTGAAAAGTGAATACCGTTGTACTGAAAAGTAGAAGGATGCCTCCTTGTGCACTTTGTCCCATTTGTTGAGTCTAGCCTAGTTAGAGAGCAAAATGTACTGGTTTACTCATGGTTGACACGCATTGATGGTTACAGGGGAGTTCGGGATATTACTTTTATTGTGAAATAAATGATGTTGTGCGTTTTTGCTCACTCTTTACTGAATGTTCACGTTAGTGTTCAGTGCTATACTCACCACACAGTTGGGACCTATTTGAACTGCAGGATCAGCTGAACCTTCCTTTTATACATTGCAAAGGACATTGTCCTAGATCACTCTCAGCAGAGGTAATGGGAATGTTGCAGGTACTGAAAGTTCTGTAAGGATTTTGCCAGCGACACCCTGAGATGGACCAACATTTGGACAGTACTTACACTGCCCCTTAAGCTCTTATTTTCCTACCACGACACCCAGATGGCAGACCATTCCCATTACACTCCTCTATGCCTGTAAATTACCATCTCTGTCCTTCCTCAGATCCCTCTTCCATTTCTCCATGCACTTGAACCTCAACTTGTTGCAATCCCAAAATGGAACCCTGGCTCAAAAGACGATGGGCGTGTTTCTCCCTCCAGCGACAATGGAATCGTGAAGCACGATTAGGCGGAAGAATCGCTCGCCAATTGAAAATAGAGGCCAGAACCGGTGTCTAACGGAATGCCATGCACCGGTGCCTCGACAGCGGCGTGAATGCGTTCCATACCATACACAGCCGGGGTCGGAAGTGGCACTCGAGCGCCTGACAAGCAGGAGCTGCATGTAGGCACTCCACTTCCCATATATCCTCATACCAGCCAAGAATATGTCAGTGGCTGCTCTGGAGCAGCCCATCCCGTTGATGGGTCGGCTGGGGCTAGAAGGTACCTAGGAAGATGGCCTGGGGAGGCACCCATATGACCCATAGCACTAAGTTCACAGTGGGCAGTTAGCAGCGTGCGTAGCTGCATGGCTGTCCTGCAGGCTGCAGCAATTGTTGTCCGTGCCCGTCCACCCCGACCCTACAGCACACATGGCCGCCCCGCTACTGCCCCTGGTCCTTGCGGAAGCCCACCCAGCAAGCAGCACAACTGTCAGCACAATATAGCGATGTTGGAAATTTTCATACCCCTCTCCCTGAAAATACTTTCATTTCAAGTGTTTACTCAATTTTCTTTTACTATTGAATCAGTTTCTACTGCCTCACCCTTTCGGGCAGCATCCACATCACCATGAGGGGGTTCTGGCAGGGGTTCTCAGATGTCATGTCCGAGAATCTGGGGGTAGGGGTGGCCCGGAGTCCGGAGATGGCGACAGTTTGCATGTCGGAAGATCTGGGAGTCCAGGTGGGGGAAGCGATGCTGATGTATTGGCTTTTGCCTTCCTGATAGCCCAGAGACGGATTGCTTTGAGCTGGTATTGGTTGGTGACTTGGTAGAAATTCTGGAGAAGGTCAAGTTCACCTTATGGGAGAGGGGGCTGGAAGCCGTTTATCGATTTCTTCAAGGGGAATTAAGATGTCAGTGGGGTGGGGACGGGGCAATTAAGAGGGCAGGGAGTGTTGTGGGATGGATATCAGGGGATGTTGTGGGCCTGTGTTCTTTGATCCTGAGTTTTGTGGTCTTCTGATGTTTTTATGTACATATGCAAAATACCTTTAGTAAAAATATTTTTAAAAAGGTAATAGGATGGGGGATTGGGCCTGGGTGGGGTGGTCTTTCGAAGGGTCAGTGCAGTCTCGATGGGCCAAATGGCCTCCTTTTGCACTGGAGGGATCCTATGAAAACGAGCTATTAAAAAAAAGTTCTCATTTGTCTGTGCTACAAATAATCTTAAATCTGCTCTTCTGCTCATCGACCCTCCTGACAGTGGAAACAGTTTCCCCATATTATCAAAACTTCTTATAACTCGAGCACCCGATATTAAATCTCCCTTCTAAGTTTCTCCGCTTGAAGAAGAACAATTCCAGATTCTCTAGTCTCTCCACACATGACTGAAGCTCTTCCATCGTACCATTCTTGAGGATGTTAGCTGATGCAAGACTCCCCAAATGTTGCCTGTTCTGTTGTACTTCTTTCAAGCTATCATTTCTGATTTTATCTTGAAAGGATGATGTAATTAAAAAACATTTTTGCACCAATGAGCAATCATGTCATACAAATCTATTACAACTATTGAAACCACCACAGGATGGCATGTGGCCAACACAGTTTATATGTTGCTGATTTAATCTCTGCATCTGAACCCACATTTGGGAAATCAAAATTTTGCTTGCTGCCTACTTTAGTCACCTTGTTCACTATGTTTCCCACTCCTGCGTACTCCGTAAAATTTCCCCCTCAGCTAATTTTAAACATCCTGACTTACAGGAAACTTCCCATGACAGGCATTTGCACAATTTCAAACCCTTTTGTTTCAATAAAACGTGAGCACAAAAGAATTTGTGATTAATCCAGGGAATTTACTGGTTACTGGCTGAAAGAAGCTCAGATTTAAGAATTCCCCCTGCAATTAATGCTGAAAAAGATGCAAAAGAAAAGTAGAAGGATGCCTCCTTGTGCACTTTGTCCCATGAAACACGCAGAGATTTATTCATCTAATTGTGTTATTTTTCTCTTTAGTCTCAATAGTGTGTTAATCAGTCGAGGAACATATATACCATGTTTTGTGAATAAAGCAGATCAGTATGTTTTCTTTATACAACCAAAAAGGGATTAATTCACGGGCAATGATAATTTTGAAAACAAATGTTGCCTTAGGCAAGAGCAAAGAACATGTAACACGACTGAATTGGGTGATGCAAGTTATTGGTGTGACTCGATGATAATTGAGGGAATGCTTGGTTGCGGACGGTCACATGTCCATACTACAACCTGAAGATGATTTACAGGAACCCATAGCCCAGAGAGAAGATATCTCCTATTATGCTTGATAAAAAGCTAAAAGCAGCAAGTTATTTCAATATATGCAAACTTTTAAAATGCACTTCTGTACACATTTTGACGTAGTGATGAGAAAGAGATTAAATTCACAGTGCTCTTTCACACAAGGACTTTGAATAAATGTCTCTGTCAGTTGCAAGGATCCTGCATAAAATATTAGCCCACCTTAATTCACTTTTTCCAGGCTATTGTGGATCCACAGCATAAAATGTCTGTCCCACAATTTGGTAGATTTTGTCAAAGTTTTCCATCACCTTGCAATCATATTTGTAGACTTCCTAACATACCTTCACCAAACCTAATAAGGACTCATTGCTGTGGAAGTGAGTTTTTAAAAAACATTTTTACATTTTGAAGTTCTGTCAAACTAGTGAGATCCATGCATGTCTATGCTCACAAGTGCAGGCCTGGGCGGTCCATCATTTTATAGCCCGGGGACTCACCTACTAAGTGGTGAATGCCGATTCCTTGGTCTGACCGGGTGGCTTTGAAGCCCAGTGTTTCAATGCAAACAGCATGAAATATGATTTGAGATGCGTCTCCCTCCATTTTATGTGCCTATGGTGCAAGGGGCTGTTTAGCACACTGGGCTAAATCGCTGGCTTTGAAAGCCGACCAAGGCAAGCCAGCAGCACGGTTTGATTCCCGTAACAGCCTCCCCGAACAGGCGCCGGAATGTGGCGACTAGGGGCTTTTCACAGTAACTTCATTGAAGCCTACTCGTGACAATAAGCGATTTAGGGGCTGGCTTAGCTCACTGAGCTAAATCGCTGGCTTTTAAAGCAGACCAGCAGCACGGTTCGATTCCCGCACCAGCCTCCCCGGACAGGCGCCGGAATGTGGCGACTAGGGGCTTTTCACAGTAACTTCATTGAAGCCTACTCGTGACAATAAGCGACTTTCATTTCATTTCATTTTCACTCGGCCATATTTATGGAGCCGCAATTTGCCAACATAAATGGTCATGAAAAACTGCGGAGAGAAGGTGATGCAGCAGACCACGTACCATATATATTTTTTCATCTCTGCCCACCCCAAATCCATTGAAAAGCTTTGTGGGGAAAGAGACGACAAAAGCTTAGATTGACATAAATTCAGTTTGAGTCAATACAATTTCATGAGGAAGGGAAACATGTTTCTAACCTCATTTTGAAGACTGCATTTTTACTCAATAATTGGGGTAGAAAAAAATTAAAAATATTAAAAAATCTTAACCCAGGATTGGAGATCTTTTGGTAGCATCCATATCTCTGGGCCAGAAGCTCCAGGTTCAAACCCCATTCTGGGACATGATAATCTGACCAAACTGGTTGATTAACAGCCTCTAAATCCTCCCAATATGCCTGACGGCAGGTGGCTAAGAACAGGTGAGTTTCCTGGTCGGCTACACTGCATTTGGCAATAGAAAACCACTGCAGTATTTTCCCAAGCATAATCATAGACCAATCCTTTGAAGTTGATGGTCGCCAACGTTCACTCGGGGCTTGGTACCTGAAGGAGCAGGAACTCAGGATGCTGCCAATTTTAGAGTTATTATCAGGGATCAGAACACAGCTGCAGAATAGCAACCTAAAATGCTGGGAACGCTTCGACGGTTTGATAGCATCTGTGAAATGAGACACACTTAATGTTTTAATGTTTGTGACTTTTCATCAAAACTCTGTTCCTCACTTCACAGATGCTGCCAGACCTGTTGAGTGTTTCCAACATTTTTGGTTGTTATTCTGTTTTTATTCCAGATTTTCAGTATGTATTGTGGGCTGCAGAATAGGGTTAACATTATAAAAAGGAGTGAAATGATACATTTAGAGTTTGAAAACCCTTCAAATAAAACGTTGCAAATGTGCACATATCTTAAGTGCAAATGTAAGCATTTCAAAATCGAATTTTAAAGTATCCGGGACTCTTTTAGGGATAAGGACCGATAATTCACCACACTAGATTTTCCTTGGTATACATTGAAATACAAGCTGAACACGCCCCATTAGCTTTTTGCTGTGTCTTTTCTGACTGCATAATTTATGATTTTCACTTTCACTTTGTGGTGAAATGAAACTCTCAGCTGATGAAATTGGACTTCCCCCTCGATTTCCCACATAAAGAGAGTAGGTGCAGGAGGAGCATTCACACACCTCAAATAGACCCAACTGCACTGACTGAAGAAAAGATGCCGTTAATCTTCCTGATTTTGTGGTAAGTAACACTTTTCACATTTGATATAATTCCCTTGTAATTTAATTGCTGTTGATTTTTTAAAAAAGGATCATCTTTTCCTGAAATTGCAAAATTAGATGGCAATTTGTTTGCATTTTTTCCATTCTGTGAGAGAATATCTATTGATAAGTAAGAATCTCATACACCTATTACCTAGGCATATTTCGTTCCACTCGTGTGAACAGAAAATAAGAGTATAGACGAAGGAAGTTATTTTTCTCAAATGGCATTAATGATGAGTAGAACAAATATACTTGAGTGGTAGACATTATACATTTTTCAAAAGGGACACTGGGATAAATCCACATTAGATAAACAAAGGTCATTTCCCAACAGACCTGATTTGATTAAATCCGTTTTGTACCAAAAATGATGAATTATCTCACCTATTTTAAGATTCAGTCTAAAAATGTTTTTGAACAAGACTGGTACACATCCGTGACTTCTACCCTGTAACCACGAAAAATTTCCGATCAGACTGAAAAAGTGTGAGACCTGCAACTAGTACAGCCACTATTGGACATATTTACTAAGAATAACTTTGAAATAGCTACAGACAAATTTTTCAAAACAGTATATCTAACCAAATTTGAAAGTTGGTCAATTTATCTTAGTTGCTTTTAAATTCTGCCCAGCTGTAGTTTAAAATTATTTGATTTACTTTTGCTTCCACAGCTGGTACCACTGCGGGCATCCATTCACAGTATCGACCGAGTACAATGCCGCTAAGCACAGAGTGACTTTACAAGCATCCTGTCAAATGCAAACTATAATCGACACCTTAAAAAAGATTTCATACAATATGCCCCCCGGCATTGAACAAGATGTAACAATAGTTAGCAACAACACTGAACTCTCCGTCGACTTTATAACCACAAATAACTCATTTGACTCCATTGAAGATTACAAATGGACAATCATCGAACAAATGTTATCAAGTGTGTCAAAACAAGGGTACAAGTTTCCTAAGTACAACCATCTTCTGAAGGGGCAACAGCACTTGATGCTGGTGCATTTCATATGTTTTAAACGATGTCTCACTTTAACAAGGAGAGGCACTGCAGAACTATACAGAGGGATTACAAAGGAACTGAAAATTGCAGATAGAAATACTAATTTCAAAAGTACGAGACATCAAAAACACAAGTTGATATCAATGCATAAGGAAGACAGTAGCTTGAAGATGAAATAATGGAACAAATCTTCCAATGAAATTCAACAATAATGCCAAAATGCCAATATAAGACAAGACTGATAACACAGAAAATGCTCTAAATAAAACTGTTGAGTTAAATGGATTGTTCCATTGATCATCAAGATACTTTTTCTCTGCCCTTCATGTGGACCTCTTGCCATGTGAAAGCTCACAGCTAATTTTCCACAGATCAAATTGCTGTTTCCCAATTTGCAATGGTATTATTTGCACAATGTTACAAAAACACATGTTATAATATATCAAAGAACAAAGAAAATTACAGCACAGTAACAACGGGCAACTCAACATTTGATCTACTGTTACATTTGTCAAATGTATAGTCACATTTTATGTTCAATAAATTTTTAATAAAATTTGTGTAACACTGACATGTCTCACAAGCTTTCTTTTGAAAAGTTTGGGGTGGAATTCTACCAGTGGCATGCCGTATCCGCTGGTGGAGCTGGAAGTGGGTGACACTTCCGCTCTCTGAGTTATGTCCTGTTTCTTATCTGATTACAATTAAAATTTTAAATGTTCGTGTCATGCCCGAGAGGCACGTGATTCTGCGGCAGGGGAAGCTTTTCAATGGTGAAACTCACCGCCGGCTAACAGTGCTGTAACTTCGAGTGATCTGTAAAAGATCTTGCTGGTCAAACTGGGGAGGCTCCGCATCATGGCCAAAACTTTCCTGCCCAACTCAGTTACCATAAGACTTATTGAGAGTACAAAGGTGACACAGCTATTTTTTTTATTTAAATTTCAATTGTAAATATTTCATATTATATTGGTTTCACTTTATTCATGTGTGCAGCATGATTATTTGTTGAGTCTAGCCTAGTTAGAGAGCAAAATGTACTGGTTTACTCATGGTTGACACGCATTGATGGTTACAGGGGAGTTCGGGATATTACTTTTATTGTGAAATAAATGATGTTGTGCATTTTTGCTCACTCTTTACTGAATGTTCACGTTAGTGTTCAGTGCTATACTCACCACACAGTTGGGACCTATTTGAACTGCAGGATCAGCTGAACCTTCCTTTTATACATTGCAAAGGACATTGTCCTAGATCAATCTCAGCAGAGGTAAAGGGAATGTTGCAGGTACTGAATGTTCTGCAAGGATTTCGCCAGCGACACCCTGAGATGGACCAACATTTGGACAGTACTTACACTGCCCCTTAAGCTCTTATTTTCCTACCACGACACCCAGATGGCAGACCATTCCCATTACACTCCACTATGCCTGTAAATTACCATCTCTGTCCTTCCTTAGATCCCTCTTCCATTTCTCCATGCACTTGAACCTCAACTTGTTGCAATCCCAAAATGGAACCCTGGCTCAAAAGACGATGGGCGTGTTTCTCCCTCCAGCGACAATGGAATCGTGAAGCACGATTGGGCGGAAGACTCACTCGCCAATTGAAAATAGAGGCCAGAACCGGGTGTCTAACAGAATGCCATGCACCGGTGCCTCGACAGCGGCGTGAATGCGTTCCATACCATACACAGCCGGGGTCGGAAGTGGCACTCGAGCGCCTGACAAGCAGGAGCTGCATGTAGGCACTCCACTTCCCATATATCCTCATACCAGCCAAGAATATGTCAGTGGCTGCTCTGGAGCAGCCCATCCCGTTGATGGGTCGGCTGGGGCTAGAAGGTACCTAGGAAGATGGCCCGGGGAGGCACCCATACGACCCATAGCGCTAAGTTCACAGTGGGCAGTTAACAGCGTGCGTAGCTGCATGGCTGTCCTGCAGGCTGCAGCAATGGTTGTCCGTGCCCGTCCACCCCGACCCTACAGCACACATGGCCACCCCGCTACTGCCCCTGGCTCTTGCGGAAGCCCACCCAGCAAGCAGCACAACTGTCAGCACAATATAGCGATGTTGGAAATTTTCGTACCCCTCTCCCTGAAAATACTTTCATTTCAAGCGTTCACTCAATTTCCTTTTACTATTGAATCAGTTTCTACTGCCTCACCCTTTCGGGCAGCATCCACATCACCATGAGGGGGTTCTGGCAGGGGTTCTCAGATGTCATGTCCGAGAATCTGGGGGTAGGGGTGGCCCGGAGTCCGGAGATGGCGACAGTTTGCATGTCGGAAGATCTGGGAGTCCAGGTGGGGGAAGCGATGCCGATGTATTGGCTTTTGCCTTCCTGATAGCCCAGAGACGGATTGCTTTGAGCTGGTATTGGTGAGTGACTTGGTAGAATTTCTGGAGAAGGTCAAGTTCACCTTATGGGAGAGGGGGCTGGAAGCCGTTTATCGATTTCTTCAAGGGGAATTAAGATGTCAGTGGGATGGGGACGGGGCAATTAAGAGGGCAGGAAGTGTTGTGGGATGGGTATCAGGGGATGTTGTGGGCCTGTGTTCTTTGATCCTGAGTTTTGTGGTCTTCTGATGTTTTTATGTACATATGCAAAATACCTTTAGTAAAAATATTTTTAAAAAGGTAATAGGATGGGGGATTGGGCCTGGGTGGGGTGGTCTTTCGAAGGGTCAGTGCAGTCTCGATGGGCCAAATGGCCTCCTTTTGCACTGGAGGGATCCTATGAAAACGAGCTATTAAAAAAAAGTTCTCATTTGTCTGTGCTACAAATAATCTTAAATCTGCTCTTCTGCTCATCGACCCTCCTGACAGTGGAAACAGTTTCCCCATATTATCAAAACTTCTTATAACTCGAGCACCCGATATTAAATCTCCCTTCTAAGTTTCTCCGCTTGAAGAATAACAATTCCAGATTCTCTAGTCTCTCCACACATAACTGAAGCCCTTCCATCGTACCATTCTTGAGGATGCTAGCTGATGCAAGACTCCCCAAATGTTGCCTGTTCTGTTGTACTTCTTTCAAGCTATCATTTCTGATTTTATCTTGAAAGGATGATGTAATTAAAAAACATTTTTGCACCAATGAGCAATCATGTCATACAAATCTATTACAACTATTGAAACCACCACAGGATGGCATGTGGCCAACACAGTTTATATGTTGCTGATTTAATCTCTGCATCTGAACCCACATTTGGGAAATCAAAATTTTGCTTGCTGCCTACTTTAGTCACCTTGTTCACTATGTTTCTCACTCCTGCGTACTCCGTAAAATTTCCCCCTCAGCTAATTTTAAACATCCTGACTTACAGGAAACTTCCCATGACAGGCATTTGCACAATTTGAAACCCTTTTGTTTCAATAAAACGTGAGCGCAAAAGAATTTGTGATTAATCCAGGGAATTTACTGGTTACTGGCTGAAAGAAGCTCAGATTGAAGAATTCCCCCTGCAATTAATGCTGAAAAAGATGCAAAAGAATGTGCTACTCAAAACCTTTCCAATAAGGACATTAGATGATTCATTCTTAACACTACAGTATTTGCTTGGTCAACTGGAATGATAACACAAGAAATTTAGTTACTGGCTGGTACAAACTCAGATTTCAGAATTCCCCTTCAAAGGTGCAGACAATGGCTAAAGAATAAGGGCTTTGAATACAAGGAGTTAGAGTGTAGTGCAGTGAATAACATGCAGACAAACGTACCAATCATTAAATACATAGCAAGACTTCAGAAAAAAAAACTAGCAAGGTGAACGCCCAAGTTAATCTGTTTTTGGTGGATCTATTTAAGACAATGTTGATTTGAACACTGGGAGAACGTCTTGCTATATTTCAGAGATTGCCATAACATCTTTCATATTCAGCTGCAGGAATAGAAATTTAATAACTCAAAAAGTGAGTTCTGACGCTACATTTGAGTGCCAATCTGGATTAAGTGTCTGATGGTCCTGTGTCTCCCCAACTCTTGCCTTCCCTTATATCCACACACCTGCCCCACCCATTGGCCCCAGAGGGGGCTCTGGGTGTTCTGGTACATAATCACAAAACGTTGGTGTGCAGGTATAGCAAGTGATTAGGAAGGCAAATGGAATTTAGCATTTATTGTAAGAAAGAGAAATACAGTATAAAAGTAGGAAAATTGTACAGGGTGAAGTCCTGTGTAACAGTTTGGTCTCCTTACTTAGGATAGATAGAATTGCATTGCCAACTCAGAGACGTTCACTTGAATGATTCCTGGGATGAAGTCTTATCTTATTAAGAAAGGTTGAACAGGTTGCCTTTACCCATTGGAAGTTAGGAGAATGAAAGGTGATTTTATTGAAACATATAGGATCCTGAGGGAATCTCTCTTTGATGGGAGAGGGCAGGGGCATCTAGAACCAAGCAATACAATTCATAAATTAGAGGTCTCCCTTTTAAGACTGAGATGAGGAGAACCTTTTTCTCTGAGGGGTGTTAATCTGTGGAATTCTTTTCCACAGTGAGCACTGGAGGTAGGGTCATTGAATATAGTCAAGACGGAATTAGATATGTTTTAATCAACAAGGGAGTCAAGGGTGATCGAGGGCAGACAGGAAAGTGGAGTTTTGGCCACAAACAGATCAACCATGATCTTGCGGAATGGCACAGCAGGCTTGTGGGGACTAATGGCCAACTCCTGACCTAATGCTCGAGTTCAAGAGCTATATTCCTCTGACTGGCCTCTTGCACATCCCATGCCCTTCACCTTAATATTGGCGGCCATGCCTTCAGCTGCGTAGCACAGACATTGACAAGTGTGTGGCACTCAAGAAGTGCCGAGTCTGAGTCCAAAAATATGCCCAGGAATGCAACCCTATAGTGCCTTTAACCGGAGTTCCAAGGGGCAGCACGGTAGCATGGTGGTTAGCATAAATGCTTCACAGCTCCAGGGTCCCAGGTTCGGTTCCCGGCTGGGTCACTGTCTGTGCGGAGTCTGCACGTCCTCCCAGTGTGTGCGTGGGTTTCCTCCAGGTGCCCCGGTTTCCTCCCACAGTCCAAAGATGTGCGGGTTAGGTGGATTGGCCATGCTAAATTGCCCGTAGTGTCCTAAAAGTAAGGTTAAGGGGGGGTTGTTGGGTTACGGGTATAGGGTGGATACGTGGGTTTGAGTAGGGTGATCATTGCTCGGCACAACATCGAGGGCCGAAGGGCCTGTTCTGTGCTGTACTGTTCTATGTTCTATTTCATAGAGATCGAGTCAAAAATACGTCACTGAGCTTGTTACTGAATTCTTTATGTTGCAGGTTACATTTGGAGTTAAAACCCATTATTCTACTCATTGCAGTACAAAAAGTACATTTGGAGCAATTAGCTTGGCAGTATCTCAATAAAATTGATTTGATGAGACAGGATGTGGGTTTACACCCGTAGCTCTGAATATTGCTACCAAACTGCACTGCAGAAATGTTGTACGGAAGCCTGGTGATTTGACAGAACAGCTGAGTCATCGTGACAACCTAGAACAGTCGTTTGACTCCTTGCTGATGAAGGGTGCCAGTTTTCAAAGCTCTGGAAAAATTGGGCTGCCCCAAGAGGGGGAATCATTTGGCCTGCTCTGATCAGCATTTGCTTGTGTGGATGAAACTAGAAACTAGAAAATTATGGATGTTTATTAAAAAAAGTTACTGTTTAAACTTACTGTACATCCAGGAGCAGCAGGAGTGCTCAGGCCAGCTCCACGGTATATTTTGGTCACAACTACACCTTCCCCAAGCACCTCCCCCACCCCTCTGACTTACCAGAGACTTTCCGGCAAGATAAGGGGCGCGGTTCTCCGCAAATGCGGAGAGTCGTAAAGGCTGCCGTGAAACTGGCCGTGTTTCACGGCAGCCTCCGCGCCCCCTCCCGAGACCCGATTCTGCTCCCCGGTCGGGGCTAGCAGTGGGGCCCCGTGAACCACGGCATCGCAGGCTTAGCGAAAGTCGCTAAGCCCGCGCGCCAAGGGTCACGGCGGCTGACGTGCACGATGGCGTCAGCCGCGCATGCGCGGATGACGTCATCATGCATATGCGTCAAACCCGCGCATGCGCGGGCCGTCATGCCCCTCAGCCGCCCCACGGACTGATCCAGCGGGGCGGCGGAGGAACAAAGAGTGCGTTGGTTTCGGACCCGCTGCCCCCGATTGGTGCCCACCGATCGCGGGCCCATACCACCCTTGGCACGGCCATGCCAATCGGTGCCATGGTTGTCGGGAACGGAACTTTGCGGCCGTTTTCACGAACGGTGAGAGCAGGTGTGTACACTTTCAGACCACTTAGGCAACTCTGATAATAAAACACCTCTGCATTTGAGTGGTAGTTTAAATAAAAAATTTGATGTCCCTACTTGTAAGACATGCAGTATTGGAAAAACAGAAATTTCATCCAACTGGTATTGGGAAGACCAAAATCAGTGTATTTTGGTCCCTGCTACTCTGTTCCTTAGCCACAAACTCGACCCTTATTCTTGGCAACTATCTGAGGCTGTTGAACCTATCTTCCTGCACTTTTGTGTCATAATTTATTCAAACAGCATATTAGCTCTATATCCAACTTGTATTTCCGTAACAATACCAACTCTCCGCCTCAGCTCATCTGCTGTTGAAACCCTTGTCCATTATTACGATCCCAGACCTGACCCCAACAGTGGCTGGGATACAGGACCGAAACACCAATATTTTAGTTAATTTGTTGGACTGTGCGGAAAGAATGATTTGCTCCAGGAGTGATTGCATGAAGAAATAGGGCTTGATTACTTTTAACACAAAAGATTCATTATGAATACATAACCTGTTAACATCAAAGAACAGATTACAATCACCCCTTAAACACCACTACTCAATTTCCCACTAAACAACAAGAAGAAAATCATAGAGCTCTTAATCTATCTCCGTGTCAGGCAGATCAGGGACGGAATTCTCTGACCCCCGCAGGGTCGGGGAATCACCGGGGCCGGCATAAATTCCGCCCCCACCGTGGGTGGAATTCTCCGCCACCCAGGAATCGGCGGTAGCGGGAATCACGCCCCACCGATCGGCGTGCCAACCCCCGCGGCGATTTTCCAGCCCGCGATGGGCCAAAGTCACGCCGCTGACAGGCCTCTCCCGCCGGCGGGAATTGGAACACCTCTGGTGCCGGCGGGATTGGGCGCGAGCGGGCCCCGGGGGGGGGGGGGGGGGGGGGGGGTTAGGGTTAGGGTTAGTGGAGGTGGAAGAGATCCCCCCTGTCGCGCATGCACTGGTGGTGATGTCAATGGCCGCTGCGCACCGGCGCATGCGCGGACCGGCGAAGGCCTTTCGGCCAGCCTCGACGCTGGGCGCCAAAGGCCGTTGGCGCCGGTTTTGGCGCCAGTCGGCGTGGCGGAAACCACTTCGGCACGGGCCTAGCCCCTAAAAGGTGCAGAGAATTCCACACCTTTGGGGAGGCCCGCCGCCGGAGTGGTTGGTGCCACTCCGCTACACCGGGATACCCCGCCCCGCTGGGTAGGGGAGAATCCCGGCCCAGAATTCAACTCTTGTGGGAGAATTATGGACTCAGCGTCAGGCAGATCAGAATTTAACGGTAGCATAGTGGTTAACACAGTTGGTTTTCGCATCTTGTTCGATTCCCAGCTTGGATCACTGTCTGTGCGGAGTCTGCATGTTCTCCCCATATCTGTGTGGATTTCCTCCAGGTGCTCCAGTTTCCTCGAACAAGTCCCCAAAGATGTCCTGTTAGGTAATTTGCACAATCTGAATGCTCACGCAGTGTACCCAAACAGGCACCGGAATGTGACGATTAGGGGCTTTTCACAGTAACTTCATTGCAGTGTTAATGTAAGTCTACTTGTGACAATAAAGATTTTTTAAAAGCCCCTCTCTCCAAAAGCTTTTTTTCAAAAACTACCTCTCTAAAGCTTCTCAAAATGTCCATCTGCGTTTCTTGGCTCCACCCAACAATGACCTCATTTCCTCAAGCTGAGAAATAAATGATCTCTTCAGGGGGACATCAACTCCCCAAAGACTTTCCCAATCAAACCACAGTCCATTAATCCAGACTAAAAAATATATTCCTTTGTCAATTTCACCGTTTGGCTGCCAAAAGCACCCAGGCCATGCAAAACAGATTTCTTTAAAAGAAAACATGACCACTGCAGTCAAACACATTCTAACCAGCAGGGCAGCAGGGTAGCATGGTGGTTAGCATAAATGCTTCACAGCTCCAGGGTCCCAGGTTCGATTCCCGGCTGGGTCACTGTCTGTGTGGAGTCTGCACGTCCTCCCCCTGTGTGCGTGGGTTTCCTCCGGGTGCTCCGGTTTCCTCCCACAGTCCAAAGATGTGCGGGTTAGGTGGATTGGCCATGCTAAATTGCCCGTAGTGTCCTAATAAAAGTAAGGTTAAGGGGGGGGGTTGTTGGGTTACGGGTATAGGGTGGATACGTGGGTTGAGTAGGGTGATCATGGCTCGGCACAACATTGAGGGCCGAAGGGCCTGTTCTGTGCTGTACTGTTCTATGTTCTATGTTCTAACCGCAGGCGTTTAAACCTTAAATTGCCCAACACTTACAATCCAATCGTCCTAAAGTCTTCCAGTCATCATACCTTTTTACCTCTGTACTTGGACTATTTCAATGCTCTGCTGGCCAGCCTCCTACTTTGCACCCCCGAGCACATCCAAAGTCTATTGCTCATATCCTAATGCTCATAAATCTCAGTTTACCCATTATTTCTGTGCTTGCTGACATACAGTGGCACCTCGTTCTGCAATGGCTCTATTTTAAAATTCTCATCCACTTTCAATCCCTCCATCAGGTTGCCCCCACCAATCTCTATGCTATATTATATCAGAATCCAAGCATAAGCACTGCTTTGTATGTTAACTTGCTATCTATAAAACAAAGTACTTTAATAGCTCACACCTGACCTTGCGCACAAATCTTTTCCTCAGTTTGCTTTTGAAAACACTGAGGCAGAACATAAAGGCACAAGGAAAACATAATATCCACTTTATTCCTCAAGGCACTGCACTATTTTACCTGCTAGGTTGTGCTACCATGCAAATAGCAAGAGTCAATTCTGTCACGCGAAAGGCATGGGGTCCGTGCACAGGATATACAACAGCATCGAACCGCGATACATTATCTACAGTAGACAGCAGCCTAACATTTATGGCGTTACCCTTTGTGCTGAAAGTAACACTGAGGATGAGGGCAGGGATTTTCTGTTCCCACTGGTGGGTTTGGCCTCGGGAGTGGAAAATATCGTGACAAGCCCAATGTCACATTTTATGATGCTGTAAAAGCAGGAATTGACAATCACCTTACCCAGTCAGTGGCAGGCTGCAGTTTCCGCTGTTTAAATGTTGTGAACCACATTGCAAAAAAAAATATCAAATCCATATGACAAAATCATGCCCGCGAGTCAAAAAATCCATTAGGATCAAGAACAAACCATGCTTTCTGGACTCACCATCATATGTGTAGTAGGTTCCATCTTTGACCACCAATACGGCAGGAAGTTCCTGGACGGAGACATCCTGGTGGAAAAACATCATCACAAACTCATGCAAACTGCCCAGATTTTTTTTGCATTAGCAATGAAGATTTTTGCAGGCTAACTAAAGGATATATTTTCAAAATAATCCATCCTCCTTGGTTACACTATACTGACACATGGAAACAGCTAGTTAACTTTGCTGTTGTTTTCAGCAAGAACATCCGAAACCCTGCCGCCTTCAGACACACAATTTGTGGTGTGGGAGGTGGTCAAGGGAATGTAGTTACACCATAATTAGAAACAATTTCTTCCTTTAAAGAACACATTTCTACAACTCAGTACACTTTGTCAATTTGTAAGAGCCATGTGATACCATGAGGTGTCAGCCATGGCTCAGTGTCAACACTCTCTCAAGAGTGAGAAGGGCTCAAGTTCAATTCCTGAGCACAGAATCTAGGCTGATACTTCAATGCAACATCAAGGGCACATGCCAATGCTAGAGATGCTGGGGGAGATTCTCCGAGCCCCGCGCCGGGCCAGAGAATCGCCGCAACCGCGCCACGAGATTCTCCAAGGTGCGGAGAATTGGCGCCATTTGCACCGGCACTTTTGCCGTGGCACTAGCCGCGGGCCGCTGAAATCAGCTGGGCCGCTAATTCTCCGGCTTGGATGTGCCGAGCGGATCCGACAAGAGTCCTGCCGGCGCCGTTCACCCCTGGTCACTGCCGGCGGGAACTCTGTGTGAACGGCTGGGGGCTCCTTCACCGGGGGGGGGGGGGGGGGGGGGGGGGGGGGGGGGGCTCCGATGGGGTCTGGCCCGCGATCGGGGCCCACCAATCGGCGGGCCGGCCTCTCCGCGCCCCCCCCCCGGCCTACTTGCTGGCGTGGCCAGCCCCTGAACACCGACGCCATGTTGAGTCGAGGCTGGCGGCTAAAGAAGTCCCTCGCGCATGCGTGGGTTGGCGCGGTGCCCATTTAGCGCTGGGAAAGGAGGCTGGAGCGGCGTGAACCGCTCCAGCGCCGTGCTGGCCCCATGTGGGGGCCAGAATTGGTCGTACCCGGGCCCCGTTCGCACCGTGATGAAACGCAACGGTGTTCACGACGGCGCGAACACTTGGGCTCCATAATTGGAGAATCGCCCCCGCTATTTTTCTGATGAAACATTAAATGCAGGCCCAGGCAGCTCGGTGTGGTGATGCAAATGAGTCAATGGTAATTTTGGAAGAACGGGCAAGTTTTCCTGGTTTCCTGGCCAAAATCCATTCCTCAACTAATAACACAAAGAACAGGTTTGCGCTTGCTCTTGAAATAACCATTTAAACCATGAGCCTTGAGGGACAGCAGGGAACCTGTTCATCAGGTCTCTTCCAACAATCTTCTGATCCGTGGTATCATTAATCCAGGGCAGTTGGGCAGATAGGGTGGAAAACCAGAACAAAAACTCTAGGAGAATATGTCCATTGTCAATGAAGGTGCACAAATTCCATGTTTAATCATAATCATCAGGCTTACCAGGCCCCATACATACACTTCATGTTGCAGGCCAACTATCGTATACAAGCCATTCCTTAAAATTGGGACCCACAAAATTCCATCATCGCACCAGCATTCAAATTACTGAGAAATCCATCTAACTATTCTCCACTTGCCAGGTATGGTGAACAGCAGACTTGGTTCAGGAATCTCCCAGCATGGGTAAAGATAGTTGAATTTAACCAACTAAAACCACAATGTACTGGCAAATGTATTGCTGCTTTTATGGTTAATTACAGATACTAGGTAGAATCGCAGCCCCCAATGACAGGATTGCACCTGAAGTCCCAATGAACTAGTTCAGTTGGACAATCATCAGCACCCCAGAGGGTCTCCTTAGTTTGGGTAAGAGATTATGCAGTCCGCCCACAGAGATCAATTCAAATTCAATCTTGTGCACCTGTTGTGGCACCTGTAGGAAAACTCAACTCACCCAAGGGACACCCAAAACACAACACTCTCTTCAAAGAATAAACAATAATCAAAAGCAGCTTATACACGTGTGTGTATGTGGTGCATGTGTGAATTAATAAAATCAGCACCATGTTACCAGCACGGTAGCATGGTGGTTAGCATAAATGCTTCACAGCTCCAGGGTCCCAGGTTCGATTCCCGGCTGGGTCACTATCTGTGCGGAGTCTGCACGTCCTCCCCGTGTGTGCGTGGGTTTCCTCCCACAGTCCAAAGATGTGCGGGTTAGGTGGATTGGCCATGCTAAATTGCCCGTAGTGTCCTAAAAAGTAAGGTTCGGGGGGGTTGTTGGGTTACGGGTACAGGGTGGATACGTGGGTTTGAGTAGGGTGATCATTGCTCGGCACAACATCGAGGGCCGAAGGGCCTGTTCTGTGCTGTACTGTTCTATATATGGGATCCTGGGCTTTATAAATAGAGACAGACTTATACTCCTGATAGTCAGAAGAAGGAAGAATCCAAAGCCAGTCTTTTCTTAGGACAGATTTATATTTCTGACTCCACTCCAAAACCTGTGTCAGTGTCTCGTTATATGTGCGCAGGTAACCACTCAGTTAATGCTCCCTCAATACTCAACATCAAATGATACAATTAACAAACTGGAGTGGCGGCACGGTAGCACAGTGGTTAGTATGGCTATCTCACAGTGCCAGGGACCCGGGTTCGATTCCCACTTTAGGTGACTATGTGTGTGGAGTTTACATGTTCTCCCCGTGTGTATTTGGGTTTCCTCTGGGTGCTCTGGTTTGCTCCCACAGCCCAAAGATGTGCAGGTTAGGTGTATTGGCCATAATAAGCTGTCCCTTAAGTGTCCAAAGATGCGTAGGTTAGGTGGGGTTACAGGGATAGGATAGGGTGGGAGAGTGGGCCTAGGTAGGGTGCTCTATTGGAGGGTTAGTGCAGACCCAATGGCCAAATGGCCTCCTTAGGCACTGTGGAGATTCTATGGACTGCTCTTTTGAAAGAGTAGGCATTGACTCAGTGGACTAAACAGCATCTTTCCGTGCTGCATCATTAATGATTTTCTGTACAAGCATCTCAGGCTATGAAAATGAAATGAAATGAAAATCGCTTATTGTCACGAGTAGGCGTCAATGAAGTTACTGTGAAAAGCCCCTAGTCGCCACATTCCGGCGCCTGTCCGGGGAGGCTGGTACGGGATAGTTGAGGAATTCTGCATTTCAGTGTTTACAGATTTCAACTCCTGCAAGCTATTCCTTCCAACATCCCTGTATTTCACTACCACTAAACCAGCTAATGTACAGGCAATTAACTGAAATTAAAACTGGAACAATTATGGGTGGCCAACATTGAAAAAGGGTGAAACACTGTTTTGGCAGACTAAACAAAAGGGATAAAGTTGCTTGTGAGTAAAAGAAAGAAAGATTTGCACTTTTCACAACCACTGGCCATCTTTAAACCTCTAACATGAACTCCATTTTACTCCACAGATGCTGTCAAACTTGCTGACCATTTCCAGCACTTTGATACTCGGAATAATTTCCCTTCGCTAAGAAATAGTGCCAAGGGATCTTTCACATCCAGCCAAGCAGGCGGAACCAGAGTTTGATCTCTCATCCGAGATGCAGCACCTCTGATAGTGCTGTGCAGTGCTCCCTCAGTATTTCACTGGAAAGTCCGCAGTGATCATTTTTTTGTACTCAAGCCCTGGCGTGTGATTTGATGCCCAAACTTTATGATTCAGAGGCGAGCGTGCTATCAACAGCGCCATGGCTGACAGTAGGAGAATGAGTCGATAATAGATTTGCTTATATGTGAAAGAAACCGCTGGTAGGACCTACTGGCATTTGCAGCAGAAAAAAATATAATTACAATTTGAAAGGCACATGACAAATAACTTGAAAAGAATCACCTCTGGTAAAGCATCCTCTGAAGCAGAAAAGAAGTAGGTATACACAATCAGTTCTGCCGCCACCTCAAAGAACTTTTCCTAGTGGAGAGCAAAATTATAAGAATGCTAAGGATTAAAACACAGTTCTTGACAGTACTTTTCCCCCCTATCATGTAGCTAAGAACTCATTGCAAGCTGAAATAAATTGCAAATACATTTTTCAGATTTACTTAACATTTTATGACTAATAGTTTTTATTAGATGCATTTCTGGTTTTGAGACATAAACCCTGCAGAAAATCTGGAGCATCCTCCTCAAAATAGAAACGCGTGGACTGCATATCAGTTTCTTCATAGATTTTAAAAATAATTTATTTCTGTACTATTCCTTTTTTTTTAAATTTAGAGTACCCAATTATTTTTTCCAATTAAGGGGCAATTTAGAGTGGCCAATCCACCTAACCTGCACATCTTTGGGTTGTGGGGGCGAAACCCACGCAGACACGGGGAGAATGTGCAAACTCCTCACAGACAGTGACCCAGGGCCGGGATTCGAACCCAGGTCCTCAGCGCCGTAGGCAGCAATGCTAACCACTGTGCCACCGTGCTGCCCTCTTTCTGTACTATTCCAATCAAAAAACGATAGGTAGATGTAAGAAGTGGAAAAAATAGCTCTGCTCTTTTGCTACGTCAGATGCACAGTGTATAAAGAAGTTAAAGCTTTGGATCATAATTATACAGCACAAGAGGCCATTTGGGCCAGTGTGTCAGAACCAGCTGCTGGAGCAACCAATAAATAAATAAATCAGAGTGTTCAATTTATTCACTATTATTGTTGCTTATTCAGATCCAAATATTCATCTATCTTCAGTTAAAAGATACAACAATCAGCCAGCTCACGTCATAATGCATTCTATTCTATGCTGCAACAACCTCCTCAAGGGCAATTAGGGATGGGTTAGCAGTGAAACCCACATCTCTTGAATGAATGAATAAAAAACAAATACGTGGACAAAGATTTCTTCTAATTTGTCTCCTTACTGGCTTAGTGACCATATTGCATTAATGACCCCTCATTACTGAATCCCAGTCAGAGGAATGTCATTATTTATTCATTCTACTAAAACCTTTCATAATTTAAGAAATCTATTAAATCTCTTCTTAACCTTTGCTGTTCCAGTGGAAATTATTTTAGCACATAAAGTCTCACCTCGTAAGCACAATTTCCGTTTCTGGGCATATTTCTGGTGAATCTACATTGTGCATTCTTTTGTGACTTTTATTAATGGCAGTGTTTTGTTCAAATTTATGATTGTTTCTTTACTCATGGGCAGGATTTAGCTAGCAACCTGCTGCGTGTTTTTCGGCAGTGGTGGCGGCCTGCCAGCGGGATCTTCTGGTCCCGCCGTGGTTAACGGGATTTCCTATTGGATGAGCCCCTCGTCACCGGGAAACTCGAGGAGGGGGTGCACCGTCGGTGGGTCCGGAATATCCTGCCGACGTGAACAGCGGTAAATTCCACCCTTTATTCTTTATGTTCTTGTTTATGAAACCCAATGCACAGCTGTGTTTTTTAAAAATGGCTTCAGTTACCTGCACTGGCACTCTCTGGGAATTAGGGTCCCCTCTTCATCCACCTCTATCAGCGCCTTTTCATTTCCTGGATCCATGCATGGCACTGCTCTCACAATATTCTTGGTCTCAACACCTGGTCTATGATACTTCACAGCAGAGTACTGTCTTCCTGTCCAGCAAAGGTCATCACACACACATCTTGCTGACACTCAACTGACTGCAACTATGATCAGAAGTGGAACTCTCCACTTAACCCTCTTCCCCCGACTTCCTGTCCTCTGATGATGTGCATTTTTTTGTGTCATGAATATATTCTGTGTCAGTAAGGAAAGCAGTGTCTGTGGGCCCGGGACTAATCGGAGTCAAATTCTCTGTGGAGTCTAAGGGATGAAAGGGCAAAAGTATTTTATTTTTGCATTTATATTGAGGCCTGATGCTGGCTTTCGATTTACAGTAAAGAGAGTAGATTTGAAATTTACATTTGGAATTAAGTGTTGGAATTGTTGTGTAGCTATTGAATTTCAAAATAGGTTCAAAGATGTCATGGAACATTTGCGCCTTACAGGAGATTCGTAAGTAAGCAGGGGCAGACGCTTTTAAGATTTTATTGATCCAAATTTGAGATATGACAAGAACATGAAACATTTTAATATGTGGGAAACTCAAGTTTGAAGGAATTTGTGAAGACAATAGAAAACAAAGATAAAAGAGCAAAAAGGTATTCAAGAATTATCAACTGGGAGTTGCTATGGGGGAATCTCTCATCGAAGGCCAGCTTCTCTGTTTTGGCTATGAGAGATTTTTAAATGAAGAAAGCAACTCAATCTTAGGTCAGGATGATATTTCTCCTGTGAAGTAGAATTAGTTTGTTCGAATCTGCCTTTGGAAAACCACATCAGCAAGTTTTGGTTCTGGGAAGTCATACATTGCAAATTGGTTTGCAGTGAAAGGCAATTTCTTAATTTGGGTAATATTTCAAGGATTGTTCAATTAAGAATTGATAACGGCTGTTGCTGAACTATATAGTTTCATTGTGTACCGTTGATAAAACATTTTTGGGGATTATTTTGTACGTTCTTTTCTGTGTATCTTTTATCTTGCGTGTTTAAGTTTTATCTTTTCTTTTAATAAACATTCTTCAAATGTTAAAAGTTATCACTGGAGGTCTGTGCTTTTGAGTTCAGTAGCTATCCCTCCTCGTTTCTACAATATAAAAACAAAACAGATTATGATCAGCCAAAACATCAGCTGCGGTCGTAACACCTCACACCTTTTGTGGTGTTCCTCCCGACTGGCTGATGCAAGTTTGGTGGAAGATTGGCGGAAGCCTCGTTTCCATCGATATTTGAGACATCCTCCAATTATCCAAAGTTAAGGCAACTAATCAGGAGAAATTACTCGAGATTGAGCTATGTTTAAAATGCATTTATTTCCAAACCTTCAACGGAGATTCACCGCCAACATACACAAAGAAAACGGGATGTCTCTTTTGCCAGTGGTCAAACAGCTGCTGAGTGGAAAGTGATCTGACCAGTGGCCTATTAATAAAAACAAATGAAAAAAAGGATCAATTTCACAAACAATAATCAAATGTGCATGTATTGCTGTTTCTACATATCAACTCCCATTCTTTCGACAGTTAGCAACTTGAACACAATAACATGGTGACATTTGGCCTGCAAGCGGTATAGTGAGGAAAATTTGTAATTTCTTGAAAAAGATCTGCGGAATTGGTAATTGTTTTTTAATGAGTTTGCATCAGTTGTAAAGAGATCAACTGTAATTTCCTTGGGGAATAAGAAGTACTGGTTCATGTGACCGGGCAACCCTTCACCTGGAAGCATTACCAACAGGAAGGCAATTAAGACTTGAAGCCACTTGGCTAGCAGACACAAAGCAGAGCTGCAGGCATAAAGGAGAACCACAGGCAGAAGAGCTGGACAAGGAAGGGCAAGATGCATACATTTCTCCAACTAGAGAAGTTAAATGGAGAAAGCCATCAGATAGTAAAGTGAAGAGAAATACCTTAGTACCCAGAACCACAACACAATGCAATTTAGTTCATCAAAGAGAAAGTTGACAGGAACAGGACCACATTGAATTCTTGAGGAGAAACAAATCATTTAAGGAAGTCAGTTTTTCTGTTTGCCAGAGATGAGAGCTCTTTGGAAGAAATGCGTTAAACAGCTAAATAAAAAAAAATCTAAAACCTGGAAATCTGCGTAAATAAATAGCAGATGAGAAAAAGCTGTGTGTTTTCCCAGAAGTGGCTAAAACCATGAGCCAGATTAGTTGGTTGGCTGAAAAGAACTCTGGGAAACTATACCATCAAGACTGTCATGACCCTGGAAAGAAAGGGTTCATAGAAAGTGTGTCTTGCTGATGGTAATCATGGGCGGGATTCTCCCCTACCCGGCGGGGTGGGGGGTCCCGGCGTAGCGCCAACCACTCCGGTGTTGGGCCTCCCCATGGGGGCGGAGAATTTCGCCCCATATCTGTGAAAGCTGTTGTCGGATAGGACTCCTGACCTACCCTATGTGACTATTTGACAGCACACTGTGAACCTGTAGTGCTAATCATGCTGAAGGGGAATGCTTGCGGTTATGCAAGATGTGTCTTTGTCGCGTTGACTATTTAAAGTGAAATTTATACATTTTTATTTGAAGTATCATTTGCCTGTTAATTCATGTTCACTTTGTGTTGGCTCGGATTCATATCAAAGTAAAAGCAATAAAAGTTAGAATCTTGTTAGTAATTTCTTCATTGGGAGGTCATTCAGTAAATTTGGTTATTTTAGTTTACAGCTCCCAGCTGGTTCATATCAATGAACATGAACAACCTGAAGATTGATCTCTGCAATCTCTCCTCATGCAAGCATTATTCAGGTTGGCGTGCAGTTCCTCTCTTCTCATTTCATAATTCTGTCAACAAACATGGCTACTTTATGGTGTAATGGCCTGCAAATATAATACAGATTCAGCCAGACCGCTACAAAACCCAAGCAAAAGAGGCAGAAGTTAGCGTTGCCGAACTTGCTTCCTTATTATTGGGCGGCGAATGTGGACAAGGTGTGGCGGTGGTGGGAAGGAGAAGGGGTAAAGTGGGTTAGGATGGAGGAGGAATCTTGTAAGGGGTCTTGTTTGAGGACTATGGTGACGGCAGCATTGCCAATGGCTCCGAGTAGGTACTCAGGGAGCCCAGTGGTGCTTTCCACGGTGAAGATATGGAATCAGCTGAGGGGGCATTTTAGGGTGGAAGGGATGTTGGTGCTAACTCCGCTGTGCAAGAATCATGGGTCTGAGCCGGGGGGGGGGGGGGAAGGGATGTGAGTGTGTGGATAGTGTATACGGGAGGTGGAGGGAAGTGGGGCTGGTCAAGGTGAGGGATCTGTATTTGGAGGAAGAGTTCGCCAGTCTGGAGGAGCTCAGGGAGAGGGCAGAGCTGCCGAGGGGTAATAAGTTCAGGTGTCTACAGGTTAGGGACTTTGCACGAAAGGTCTGGAGGGGGTTCCCTAGGTTGCCAGGATACACCCTGCTGGAGCGACTGCTGCTTCCAGATGTGGAAGGGGAGGAAAGAATTGGGGATATATATAAGCGGCTGGGGGAGCAGAGAGGCGAGCGGGTGGTGAAGATCAAGGAGCAATGGGAAGTGGAGTTGGGAATGGAGATCAATTGGGGAGTATGGAGTGAGGCACTGCTAAGGGTAAACGGGACCTCCTCTTGTGCAAGGATGAGCCTGATAGAGATTAAGGTGGTGCACAGGGTGCATATGACTCGGGCGAGAATGAGTGGGTTCTTTCAGGGGATAGCAGATGAGTGTGAGAGGTGGGGCGGTGTCAGCGAATCACACGCACATGTTTTGGGGTTGCGAAAAATTGGGAAGATTCTGGGCTGAGTGTTTGCGGTCTTAGCCAGGATAGTGGAGGAGGTAGACCTTTGGTGGCGATATTTGGGGTTTTAGAGAAGCCGGAGCTCATGGAGAGGAGGAAGGCCGATGTCATGGCCTTTGCCTCTCTGATTGCACGGCGACGAATTTTGCTGGAGTGGCGGTCGGCATCGCCACCGGGGGTAGCAGTATGGTTGGGTGACCTGTACGACTACCTGCGGTTAGAGAAGATAAAGTATGAGTGAAGGGGCTCAGCAGGGGAGTTTGAGAAAAAGGTGGGGGATGTTTGTGACCGTGTTTGAGGAGCTGTTCGTCGCCCGGGGGGGGGGGGGGGGGGGGGGGGGGGGGTGTGAAAAATCTGTACAAACTGAATCGCTGATTGTTGGAAAGTATGTTTCTCGGGGTGTTTCATTGCTGCAACCTACTTTCATACAAGTTTGTAATAAAATGCGTTTAAAAAAAAACCCAACAAGACCCATGCAAAACAAATAACAGGTAGATTGAAAAAAAAATGTATAACTACCCCTAAACCTCCTATTAAGTTTTGGGTCTGGATGTCAATTATATTATGGATACAAAAATGTAAACTTAAACTAGCTACTATGGCTTTGGATAGAATAACATGCTATATAGCCCATGTACAAGAATGAAGCAATGGGAGAAAGTCCTTATAATAGAAACAAATTGAACAAGGTAAATTAAACATGCGATGTGGTTGTACAACACAAGTGAAGAGAAATATCCAGTGCAGGAGGCCATTTAGCCCATTGAGTCTGTACAACCCTCTGACAGCACTCTATCTAGGTCCATTCCTCCCCCTCATCCCCATAACCCCACCTAACCTGTACTTCTTTGGACACTGAAAGGGCAATTTTAGCATGGCCAATCCACCTAACCTGCACATGTTTGGACTGTGGGAAGAAATTGGAGCACCTGGAAGAAACCCACGCAGACACGGGGAGAATGTGTAAAATCCACATGGTCACCCAAGTCCGGAATTGAATACGGGCCCCTGGTGCTGTGAAGCAACAGTGCTAATCATAGTGCCACCATGTCGCACAAGATCCACATTATGACCCAATAGTTTAAAAAGAATAATGGATACACACTGAACGTGATTGCATCAAATCTTTTCAAAATTAAGCATGGCTGAAACTGCCAATGTAACATATAAAAGACAGCCTGTGAGTGTGGGAGGCTTATTAGGGAAGGGGTTTGCACGTGCAGCTCCCTGCTGAATCTACCTTACAGTATATCATGCTGAAGGTTCACAATAGCAAAAACTGGTATAATTACGGGGATTCAGGAGCAGTTCAGTACAGTAAACACCTGCCATTCAAGGAGGTTTAGTTTGCAAGAATTCTTACAAAGTGTGAAATTGTGAATGGCAAGCTTGAGCACACGCACTTTCTCTGTGATAACAACGTGGGAAAGGAGCGAGTTCAACATTTTAATTTATGGTGAGTGAAGCTTTGGGCTGCAAACAGTGATTAGATGTACAACCATATTCACGTGAGTAAATTAATTCGCAATACAGGGAGCTGTGAAGGACGGAAGTGAACGGTCATGTAAAATTAATACAGAAAGTACAAGACAACACGGATTAAGACTTCTAACTCTTGATACCATTATCTTTTCAACTTAAAATTTATAGATAACAGCATGCATTTTTATATAGCCCCTTTAACATAGTAAAATGTCCAAGACATTTTAGAGAAAAATTATCATAGTCACAGAGATATTAGAGACATAGCAAAAGTTTGGCGAGAGGTAGGTTTTTAAGGAGCATCTTAGAAGGATGGGACAGAGTGGTAGAGAGGTTTAAGCAGAGAACTTCAAACC
The DNA here is from genome assembly GCF_902713615.1 of Scyliorhinus canicula. Taxonomy (NCBI): domain Eukaryota; kingdom Metazoa; phylum Chordata; class Chondrichthyes; order Carcharhiniformes; family Scyliorhinidae; genus Scyliorhinus; species Scyliorhinus canicula. The sequence goes on along the minus strand of NC_052155.1, from coordinate 169,021,858 downwards.
TTGAGCCTCAGCAGCTAAAGGCACCAGGCATCATTCTCAAGGTAAATAGTTTGAGAACTAATATTTTACTTTTTCAATAATAATTAAAGGCCATTATGCTAAACCCCCATTTAAAATCTTTCGGTACTGCTTCCACCTACTTCACAAGATTAAAGCTGCCCGGGCAACATGTTATAAATGACATCCCTGGTCATTGAGACTCCAGCGCATATCTCTTCTTGACCATTCCTCACGATTGGTTCTCCTCCACTCTCCAATTGCACAACTTCCATTCTCATGGAAAGTTATCAAAAAAAAAGGTGTTTCACCAGCAAAGACTTCCCTTACCCTTGCTGTGCCGCCATCCTTGGCCTTCTCCTTTATCTTACATACATGCTGCCCTAGGTGACACTTTTTGCACATAATGCATAAGTTTGTCGAATGAAAAGTCAGGGACGAATCAAAATTTTCAAAAACTGACATTCGATTTTAATTGAGTAAAGACATCAAGGAATATGGATCAATGGTCTGGGTCAACAACGATCTGATTAAATGGGGACATGCTTGCAGGGCTACAGGACCTACTCCTGTTCCTATGTTTCTTTTTTGTATCCCCAACGTAACAGTCTGTTCTCTTGCTATTGGTTCACCACTTCATCTGTTTAGGCTTAAACAGACCATGTCTAACTTAATCGGTCATCGTGACTGCTTATTGCCACTTTTGTAACATCGGGCGCAATTCTCCGACCCCCACGCCGGGTGGGAGAATCGCGAGTGCCGGGCGATTCACGCCACGCCGCCCTGGCACCCGCACACGATTCTCCCACACACCCCCAAAACGGCGTGTCGTGTTTTGCGACAGGCCGCTCGGAGAATCGCCGCTTCGGTCGAGCGCCGATTCTCCGGCCCGGATGGGCCGAGCGGCCTGCCTAATCCGACCGGTTCACGCCGGCGCCAACCACACCTGGTCGCTGCCGGCATGAACAACGCGCGACCGCTGTGTGTGGGTCTATCGGGGGTGGACGGAGGATCGAGCACCAGGGGGGTGCTCAGGAGGGGGGGAGGGGGGGGGGGGAGGGAGGGGGGGGAGGGAGGGGAGGGGGGGGGGAGGGAGGGGGGGGGAGAGGGGGAGGGGGGGGGGGGAGAGGGGGGGGGGAGGGGGGGAGGGGGAGGGGGGGTTTGAGTAGGGTGATCATGGCTCGGCACAACATTGAGGGCCGAAGGGCCTGTTCTGTGCTGTACTGTTCTATGTTCTATTTGTTCAAAATTCTGGGGCTTAATTCCCATGCTTCTTCCCACTATTCGATGGCAGTGCCCTCAGTTGCTTAGGTCCTATACCATATCTACAAGAATATAGCCCCAGCCTAAACCTTACCATTTTTCTACTCCTCTTAGTCTTAAAGTTCATTTTGACTGTGTATTTTGTCAAATCTTCTATCTAACTCTCACACATTGTCTCAGTATTTATGTCTTTATTTCTTTTTTCCTCCAACTCTGCAAAACGCCAAGGGGAATTTTCGACCTTAATGAAAAGTTGCTGCCGGTTATAACAAAGTGACAACTTACGGTCAAATAGTGATAACAGTGTAGTTCCATTAAGTGAAACAGCACAAATGATTCATAACGAGCTCTGCCTGAAAGCAGATTTTAGTCTTTGTATTAATAAACCAACTAAGAGAATGTCTATTACTCTGCAATGTATCAACTACACAATTGTCTAAGCTTTAGAGAACTGTATTAATAGGAAGCTAAATGAGCTCATTTCAATTTGTGCCAAAGTGAGAATGCAATCAATGCACTCAATACCATTGCATCAGCAATCTCTATTGCAGGATTTTGAACGTTATTGCATCAGCAGCACAAAACAAAGCAGTTAATTAACACATACATTGCTGATTACGGAATAGTAGCAGTGATTTCAGCCAACTTGATTAGAAACTTGGAATTTGCAGAGTAATCCATAATTTAAAAAAGGAAGATTCTCCCAGTGTCTGTGGGTCTCACCCCCACAATCCAAAGATGTGCAGCTTAGGTGAATTGGCCACTCTAAATTTATATTTTAAAAAAAATATGGAGGCACTTCCGCCAGCATTTTAAGCTGAGGGAATCCTCAAGGCTGGTTCCCATTTGTGATAATCAATTGTTTGAGCCGGAAAGGCTGAATGCCACGTTTGGTGTATGGAAAGAGAAAGGGCTGGAGACAGTGACTGATTTATTCATGATGTGGAGATGCCGGCGTTGGACTGGGGTGGGTACAGTTAGAAGTCTTACAACACCAGGTTAAAGTCCAACAGGTTTGCTTGGAATCACTAGCTTTGGAGCGCAGCTCCTTCATTACCTGATGAAGGAGCTGCGCTCCGAAAGCTAGTGATTCCAAACAAACCGGTTGCACTTTAACCTGGTGTTGTAAGACTGATTTATCCATGGAAGGGTGGTTTGCCAGCCTGGAGGAATTGAAGGAGAAATTTGGGTTGGCAGGCTGGGATGGGTTTAGGTACCTCCAGGTACGGAGCTTTGTGAAGAGGATGTCCGGTGGTGCCGCCACCATCCTCATTCGAGAGGATTCTCTCCTGCTCGGGCCTAGGTGCTTCGGGTCAAAGGTGTGTGACACGTCCGGCATGTATGAACAGATTACAGGGGAGGAGTTGAGCTCGGTGGAAGGGTTAAAGACTAAATGGATAGAGGAATTGGGGCAAAGCTGGAGGAGATGTGGAGTGAGTCGCTGTGACCGGTGAATCCCACTTCTTTGTGTGCAAGATTGAGCCTGATACAGCTCAGAGTGATATTTTGGGCGCACCTCACGAAGGTTAGGATGAGTCAGATTTTTCAGGGAGCGGGGGTATAAATGTGAGCGTTGTTTAAGGGAGCCTGCGCACCACCACACATGTTCTAGTCCTGGTCCAGATTGCTGGATTTTTGGCAGTAATTTTTCAACACCATGTTGCCGAACTTAAGTATTGAACTGGAGCTCTGGCCTTTGGTGGCCATTTTTGGTAGTTTCGGATGTGCCGGAACTATAGAAGGGTGCGGGGACTGATGTCCTAGCTTTCGCCTAGTTGGCGATTCGGAGACGTATCCTGTTGGGGTGACGGTTGATAATGGCGCAAGTGCCTTTGTGTGGTTAGGGGACTTACTGGAATTTTTGCACCTCAAGAAGGTCAAATACATTGTGAGGGGGTCGATTGAAGGGTTCTATCGGAGATGCCGTCCATTCATATTTAATTTCGGGGAGTTGGTCACTGTTAGCTATTTTGGGGGGGGGGGGGGGGGGGGAAGAGAGAGAGAGCTCGGAATAAAGGGTTGTTATTTGGGGTTCTTGCTGTTTGAGTTGAGTTAAGGGTTTTTGGTTGAGGTTTTTGTAAGTTTGTATAAAAAGTGTTAAAATTTTGAATAAAAACATTGAAAAATATTGGTGGGAGGGGCTGTACTGGACCTTACAATGTCCTGTCTCCTAGCGTAGTGGATATATGGAATAAATCAACGTAAATTAATGCTATTGTTTTTAATGTTTTGATCATGTTTAAAAATAATAGGATTTGAAGATGGTCACAACACAATTCATTTGAACAGATTTTTAAAAAAAATTACATAGAGCGAACCAATCTCTAAATAACTCTTTTTTAAAAATCCGTGCCACTTTAAGCTCCACAGCAGTTTGAAACATCATAACTATAATCTTCCAATTGTGTCCATGAAATGCAGGGAAAGAGAGTTTAAAACATGTTGTGTTTTCAGCTGGGTGAAGTAGGCGGAATGGATGAATTTTGACTTGCAACTGAAGCGTGTTCAGAGTCAGGAGTCAGTGAACCAACGGGAGTAGGAGCAGTGGAGAGTAAATGACAGCTAGCAAGTTCACTGGAGGGAGAAAGAATGCACAACACAACATCACAACTGGCTGATGAGCTATTCAGTCAGTTATGTTGAAAGTTGCTGTGCTGGCATATGACATCAAAGGTATCTAAAGTAATAAGCAAATGCAAACATCACAGCTATCCGACCAGTTTGAAACTGAACAGGATCCATGCTTTGTTGAAGAAATAGATAGCTCAGTTTAATCATAATCTTAATGTTAATGTTCTGACTCAAAATAAGCTACCTAATTCACTTCAATGGTCTGGAAACACTGGGTTGGAGTGGTCACATAAAATAATCTGTGCATTGAAATGTAATTCACTTTAGTTGGCTATTCACGTATCAGGTACTTACAAAGGGGTCTCTATCTCCTAAAGAACATCAAGGTTTCTAATTTGCTGAGAAGATGGCAATATCCTACAAGAAAATTTAGCTGGTCAAAGTGAAATGAAGGTTAATGTCAGGTTAATAGCCTGGATTCACAGTAGATTGTCTTAAAATTAGGGGGATATTTTAGTTTTCTTTTAGAGATTGAGTATGGTCATTTAACTCCTCAAAAAATTAAAAACAATTGCACAAATTTTGATAGGACAAATGACATAATATAACAGAAGGAACTGTTACAATCCCAGCAGGTGTTACTCCTGGACAAGTCATATCCTAGGGTGGAACTAGGCCTTACAGATCCTAACCTTGATTTGTTGTTTAGAAACGTGGAAGGTGGCTGAACAAAGTCGCACAATCTGGTGAACTTTTAACAAAGTAATAAAACATTTATTAAACAAGAAAATACATAAGCTACACTACACTACTCCTTCACCCACAACTATACCTTGATAGATATGTACAGATTTGTAAGGATAACACAAGTTACAAAATCTATCTTATACACTAATGTTCTCCGTAACTATACAGACCAATAAACCAATAGATGACCTGTGATCTGACACACCCCATTCTGAAGCCAAGTGACCGATGCCACCCAAAGCGACTTCCATATTCGTCTCATTAACCCCCCCACAGGCGCTTGCCACACTATGAGCCAACAGGTCTTACTGAACTCCGTCTTTCACAAGAGGGTTTCCAATCTCGAAGAACACTGCTTGGAATCTTCTCCCAACTAGGCTTTCACTTGGACATTTTCAACAAGGATCCACCTCCAGGATTTGGATCTCTCCTTCCGATGTTTCTCTCTCCTGGATCGATACATGCATTCAAGCTTCACCTTTCGCGCACTCTCTCTTTGCTACTCAGCCGTTCCAACACACCACTGCTTCAGAGACCCAGAAACATTTGGATGTCTCCTTGGATCTTCTGGTTTCTTGCAGGTCTATATAAATCTGCTTCCTGCAGCTTTCTCTTTTCAATTTGGAGTATTTTCCTCTGTCCCTGTTTTAACGTCACTAAACAGGATCAGTTCGATTCCATCCTTTTATTTATTTTTTTTTAAAAATTTAGATTACCCAATTATTTTTTCCAATTAAGGGGCACTTTAGCGTGGCCAATCCACCTACTCTGCACATTTTTGGGTTGTGGGGGCGAAACCCACGCAGACACGGGGAGAATGTGCAAACTCCACACGGACAGTGACCCAGAGCCGGGATCGAACCTGGGACCTCAGCGCCGTGAGGCGGTTGTGCTAACCACTAGGCCACCGTGCTGCCCTTCCATCCTTTTATTTAACGGTTTTCTAGGACCTTTCTCTTTAGGAACTGCGCAGTTTCCTTTCCCAGTGAACTGTTAAAAACTCGGTTATTTTCCTCAGCAATCTGTTCAGATGACCAACTAGTGAGAGACGTAAACTGCTCCCTTTACACTAGAGCATAATCACCAACTGACATCAAACTACTTTCTGTTTCTCCCAGTTTGTGTGGGTTCCCTGCTGCTAGGCAACAACAGTTTGCCCTACTTTTAAGTTCCCTAAACCTCTTCAAGGGTTGTCTAAAATCATTAAAACGTAGGCACACCAAAAGCCTTGCTGTCTCCACTCAAAAATGAAAGGAGATCACAGGTTTCACCTTTTAACGCAGAAAATATAAATTAAACTTAAAAACGACCTTATTCCTAACCCACAGAAATACAAATACAACTTAAAATTATCCCCAGTTCCTGACAGAATGGACACAATGGCCCTTTTCTCAATTGTTAAGTTCTTATCTCAGTTTTAAGCCACAGGCCATTATAGAATCCATACGATCCTGTCATTCGGTCCATCGAGTCAACACTGGCCCACGAGCACGCCCACCTAGGCCCTCGTCCCATCCCCGCACTTTGATCATGGCCAATCCACGTAACTCGCACATCTTTGGACTGTGGGAGGAAACTGGAGCACCCGGAGGAAACCCAGGCAGACACGGGGAGAATGTGCAAACTCCACAGTCACCCAATGCTGGAATCGAACCCTAGATCATAAAATAGAAATCATGGCAAAAGCCACTTCAAAAAGGCTGTTCATAAGCCATTTATAGACTTTGTCAAGTAGTTATGAACCATTGGCCTACATAAAACTACTGGCAATTGTTAAATCTGCAGCCTTTTTACTACTCTTCTGAACGGACCTTAGAGCGGTGGAACTAATACCAGCGGATTCAGTTGGTGGGCCTCTGGTAACAAATAGGAGGAACCCTAGTCCTTTGGCTCAATCATGGAGGTATCCTCGAGAGGATGCCCTGATCAATGTCTTTAGGGTTTGGTAATACTGCTCAAAGCCCCTTGTGATTACAGGTAGCAAGTTCAGAACTTCAACCATGTTAAGCCAAGATTACTCATTACCTGTTGAAAAATACTGGACATCAAATTCACGCCCGATTCCACTGGTGTGCAGCCCATTTCAGGCAAAGAACTTTAGGCCCTCGACCACTACTTCTGGCTGAGTGCTCAGGGCTTATGTGGAAAAATGGTAGCCACATCCATGGTGGCAAGATGAAACTGGTAACTCTATTTTGTTTTTAATAAGGACTCCACACAAATCACCAACACCTTTTGCTGAATGGTTGCTCAAAAGCTGGTGTGGAAATCAGTGGAGAAGGTTTTATTGAGGGTTGGAGCTTCCGCACAACTTGATATGTATGGCAGGTTTTACAGAACTCTACCCATCATTCTGGAGGTGCTGCCAATATAAAATGCTGGCTTATGTGAACTTGGATTTTTCTGACGCCAACATGTCTAGCCATTAGAATTTGATTGGCATCCTCAATATCTCTCTACGGTACCGTGGCAACACCACAATCAGGTGGACCATTGTCCACTCTTCATCCGCAGGTCTGTGAGAAAGTCTCCACTTCCTCATCAGGACTAATTTTTAAAAATAGTAATAGTCCAAACCTGTCTCTGCTTCATCTTCAGGCAGGGCAGTTTGTACTAACATTTTTAACACTGAATTGGCTTTCTGAGCCTTGACCAAAGAATTGCTTAATCGAAAACAGAAACTAGGGCAGGCATGCTGAGGGCGTGACACCGAGAGTGCGCGTGGCTGACGGGGCGAGAGAGAACGCAACGGAGAGGGAGAGCGCGTCAGAGAGAGCGTGACATTGAGAGAGAGCGTGACATTGAGAGAGAGCGTGACATTGAGAGAGAGCGTGACATTGAGAGAGAGCGTGACATTGAGAGAGAGCGTGACAGAGCGAGCGTGACAGAGCGAGCGTGACAGAGCGAGCGTGACAGAGCGAGCGTGACAGAGAGAGCGTGACAGAGAGAGCGTGACAGAGAGAGAGCGCGCAACCGAGAAAGAGAGCGATGGAGAGAGAAAGAGAGCACGCCACGGAGAGAGAGAACGCCATGGAGAGAGAGTGTGAGTGACAGAGAGAGAGTGAGCGACAGAAAGAGAGAAAGAGAGCAACAGAGAGAGAAAGAGAGCGACAGAGAGAGTGAGAGCGACGGAGAGAGAGAAAGAGCGACGAGAGAAAGAAAGAGAGCGACTGAGAGGAAGAAAGAGAGCGATGGAGAGAGAGAAAGAGCTCGACGGAGAGAGAGAAAGAGCGATGGAGAGAATAAGAGCCACAGAAAGAGAGCAACAGAGAGAACAGCAGAGGGGTGTGAAACCCACTGTTCTTTTCGCATCTACTGCTTGTTCTCTTCTGCAGTGAAAGCAGGTCCTTGAACACACAGGGTTGTCTTGTCACATGACTGCCCCTCCCCTCCAAATGTCCAGTGACCCAAATATGGTTGTGGTCAGTATATACCAGTTATCTTGGGTTAGATCATGGCGGTGAACTTCTCTCTCAGCCAGGTCCCCTACTCCAAGTTATCATGTCTCCTTTGTTCTCCACTTATGAGTATCCAGGTGATTATCTGGACACTTTGCTAATTGAATAGGAAAAGACCCCACTCATGTCTTTCAAGGCAATTTTCCTGGTATGGCTTCTAGGTATAGTGATGCAAAAATGCAGCCATCATAAATTCAATTGTTAAGTCAGATGACCTCCACTTCATGCTGATTATCCTGCATTTAACTGTGCCTTTCTAAATGAAAATTAATACTGCTCCTCAGGTTATTTTCCAATTGTTTGCCTAACACCAAGGTTAGGGATGACAGGTCTTGTGCAAAAATCAAAGTAGCTCCACAGCAGCTTAAGGTTTCCATGCTCCACTGAATTATCCAGATAACCCCAGTTTATAACTAAATCCGATTTCAAGACACAATTTAATGCTGTCCCCTCCCTCCATAGACGGGTTTGGAGAAGGGAGACACTTGATTGGGCGTTGGACCCCACTGTCCCAATTCAGACTATCAAATTGCAGGTGGCAGCCACTTTAGAGCCCGATCCTGCCACTGCAAGTATTGAACAGCAGCAGATGGGGAACATGTCAAACAATTTCAACCGTAAAGTACATTCATACGGGTTTGCTTGCGGCTTGAGACTGGGGGTCTCACTACTCAGGGACCCTGGGCGGGATTCTCCGACTCCCCCGCCGGTGGAGGCCCTTTGGCGAAATTGGCACAGCGCCAACCATTGCAGCACCGGCCTGGCCCCCGAATGTGCGGAGGATTCCGCACCTTCCAGGCGGGCCAACGCCGGAGTGGTTCACGCCACTCCTTGGCGGCAGTACGGCCCGCCGGATACCGGAGATGCACGGCCCCTGTGTTTGCTCAAGGAACCTGGCATCAGGTAAGTCATCTCCCTGCCCTTTCTATCAACTCCGTTCCCCATTTTCTGGCACCTCCTCCCTCTTACCCCTAACCCACCCAGGGTTTCATCACAATATCTGGTGAAGGCCAAGTGTAATAATGGCAGTGGCCACTGCTCCTCGTGCTTCTGCCAGTACTGGAAAGCTTTCAGTCTCTGACTGGTTGGCAGTTTTTGGGGTGAGACATCTGCCTTGCACCGGGCTTAATTCAACTGAAGCCTGACCATGCACAAGTACGTACTGTCACGCGTCCCAAAAATGATTGGCACCGGGTTCCCACCAGTAAACATTAGCAATGCTTACAATGTAGTATTGCTGTGTTCAAAACTAATGCAGGGTGACACATTCAAGGGACAGGGGTGAGCATTCCACAAATCCAAATCACACACAAATTATGTCTGGGATTAGGAATTGCAAACAGTAAATGGTGGAACTACTCAGCAGGTCTGGTAGCTCCTGGGTAAAGAGAGTTAACGTTTCAGGCTGAGATGCTGGCAGACCCAATGAATATTTCCAGCATTTTCACTTGAATTTCAGATTTCTACTTTCTACACGAGTTTGCTTTTGTATATTAAGCATTGCATGCTTAATTGATGATTATATTCAAAGCTGAGCATAATGGATTTCTTAGCATGATGGTGCTAAATAAATGAAGGATCTGAGGTTAAGGCAAGAGAGCGGAGTCGATGTAAAGGTTCAGCCAGGATCTTATTAAATTGCACAACAGAAATAACAATGTCTTGTATTTACATAGCATCTTGAATGTGATAAAATGTCCAGAGGTGCTTCACAGGGGATCATAAAACATAATCAGACATTGAGCCACATTATAAGTCCAAACCTTGATGAGAGAGGTAGGTTTTAAGCAAAGTCTTAAAGGGGCAAAGCACAATAGAGAGTCTGGAGCTTTAGGAGGGAATTTCCAGAGTTAGGATCTAGTCTCATGAAGGCATCGCCAGTAATGGTGGAGTGATTAAAGTTGGGGATGCTCAAGAAGCTAGAATCACAGGATGGCTCACAGGGTGAAACAGGAGCTGGCTACTGCAATAGGAAGGATTGAGACCATGGATGGATTTGAAAACAAGAATGGGAATCTTAAAATCAGGAATTGAGGCACCACTTAACTTGAAGCAATATAGGTCAGTGAGCACAAAGGTGGTGGGTGAATGGGACTTAGAATCTTTACAGTGAAGGAGGTCATTCAGCACATCAAGTCTGCACCGACCCCTCAAAAGAGCACCCTAACTACGTCCAATCCCCTGCCCTATCCCTGTAATCCCACATAATTTTTGGACATTAAGGGGCAATTTAGCAAGGCCAATCCACCTAACCCGCACAGCTTTGGTCTGTGGGAGGAAACCGGAGCACCCGGAGGAAACTCACTCAGAGATGGGAAGAACATACAAACTCCACACAGAGTGACCCAAGGTGTGAATTGGACCCAGTCCCCTGGCACTGTGAGGCAGCAGTGCCAACCACTGTACCACTCATTAACTTGCTGCATGCTAGAACACAGACAACAGAACTTTGGGATGCCCTCAAGTTTATGGCAGGTTGAACATGGGAGGCTAACCAGGAATGCATTAAAATAGTCAACTTCAAAGGTAACATAGGCATAGGTGAAGATTTCAGCAGCAAATGAGCTGAGGCAGAAGATGTTTGGAGTAGAAATAGACACTCTTCGTGACAGCATGGATCTCCATTTGAAAGTTCATCTCAAGGGCTCCCGAACAGGCGCCTGAATGTGGCGTCTAGGGGCTTTTCACAATAACTTCATTGCAGTGTTAATGTAAGCCTACTTCTGACAAGAAAGATTTTTAAAAAATGGCACTGAACCTGTGAGCAGTCTTTGTGGAAACTGACCTTGTGTTTTAGAATTATGTCAGCTGACAGGGCAGCAAGGTCAGATTAGAAATAAGAGATGGTCAAGGATAGATTCTCGGAGGACAATAGAGGTAAATGATCTACTGTATGAGCTACCCTGCTCTTAGTTTTTATTTTTGGAGGAATTGTAACCATTGGTAATGAATGGATAGGCTGGGACTCTTTTCTCTAGGAAAGAGAAGGCTAAGCATCCTACTAGAAGTCTTAAAAATTATGAAGTGGTTTGATTGGGTACATGTAGAAAAGACTTGTTGGGGAGTCCAAAACTAGAGGCCAAAAATGAGATTAACACTAATAAAATCAATAAAGAATTCAGGGGAAACTTCTTTACCCAGAGCATGCTTACAATGTGGAATTTGCTGGTACTTGGATTAGTTGAACCGAACAACATGGATGCTTTATGGGAAAGCTAGATAAATACATTTGGGGGAAAGGAATGGAAAGATAAGGCTTGATGAGGTGGATTTCCAGGAGACTAGTGTAGACTATAGGCATCATCACAATCCAGTTGGCCAAACAGAATTTACAGCACAGTAACAATTATATCTAAGTGATGGTCAGGCTTGTGCTTTGGAAACCTGCAAGTACACTGTGCAAGATCAATCATCCCTGCTGTACCAATGGAAAGCTTATAGTGGGCACACCTGCTGATGGGAATGCTATAAATAAGACCGTGTAGCAGGTGCTAAACACTACTCTACCTCATCAGTAAACATTTTTAAAATGGCAATCTCCGGCTTGTGCAGATCGACAAATTCTTTAGGTTTATGCGAGGACAATTTGCTGATGATGAAAAGATTTGTAATTAAAATTGCCATCATATTACTGGAGCTGCTGGGGGTTATTTTAACCAAACTGCAATTTTGCATCAATACTGACCCAGAGTCGATTCAGGAGATGCTAATCTCAACAGTGTGATGGCAAATATGGTGCCAGCTTACAACTTCACAAAGGGTCAATGGTTCAGAAATTAGGTTATCTCAGGTAAAAACCATGCTACATGGTTTACAGACAGCTTTGGCAGGTGCCCATCAACCCGTAATGTTAACTTGCTTTCTCTTTCCACAGATGCGGCCTGCTATGCTGAGTATTTCCAGCATTCTTTGTTTCTATTTTAGAGGAAGATCAGACCTGGATGCAAATCTAATTTTGAGCTCATAGTGGAGCTCACAATGGAGCCTTGGAAAGTGGATATGATGAGATGACAATCTAATTCTGACCATGCATGCTTCACTGATCAGATAAGTGCTAGCAACAGTCTAATCCAGCAGATGGCAGGCATGTATACCTGTAGGAGGCATAGAGGCAAGGATATGAGTGATCAGAGAAACAAATGCATGGAAAACAAATTGTCAAATGGAAGTATTGGAACTTTAACAAAAAACAACAGCAGAGTAATATTAAACAATAATGGTGAAAAATTGAAAGTGAAGGAAGGAAACTTGCTTGAAATTGCAAAATGACTTTGTACTCACACAGAAGTATTAGCATAATTTGACTATAAGTTGACTATGCCACTTTTAATACTTCTTTCTGCTGGTCCTCTGTGCCAGGCACTATTTCTAACTATGGAGCAACATGTTCCTAGGCTTCCGCCCCATTCTAAAATAATCTGTTTTATGGTCACCTCGGATAATGCTTCTTCCATTTTCCCTTCTTTTTCCATTCGACAAAACAATACAATCAGAAATTTAGCGAATGAGAATCAATTCTTAAGGGCAGCACGGTAGCATTGTGGATAGCACAATTGCTTCGCAGCTCCAGGGTCCCAGGTTCGATTCCTACTTGGGTCACTGTCTGTGCGGAGTCTGCACATCCTCCCCGTGTGTGCGTGGGTTTCCTCCGGTTTCCTCCCACAGTCCAAAGATGTGCAGGTTAGGTGGATTGACCATGATAAATTGCCCTTAGTGTTGGGTGGGGTTACTGGGTTATGGTGTAGGGTGCAGGTGTTGACCTTGAGTAGGGTGCTCTTTCCAAGAGCCGATGGGCCGAATGGCCTCCTTCTGCACTGTAAATTCTATGATAATACGAGAAACCTGGTTTTAACCCATTCTGAGCAGACTAGTTCCCCTATGTATTATACTGTTGTGCACACAGTATGTTAGGCAGCATCAACTGCCAGATGGTGGTCATGATAAGAACAAAGAGCAGTACAGCACAGGAACAGGCCCATTAGCCCTCCAAGCCTGTACCGGTCATGATACTGGACTCTCAACCTAGCACTATCTTGTGAAATTAAATTTGATAAATATACCAACTCATGTACTGGCACCAGAAAACCTTTTTCATTAAAACCCAAATTACTTGTGAATATCTTTCAAGGAGGGATCCGGTCAGGTCTGGCCTAAACGTGACTGAATCCCACAACACTTGCTTGACTCTTTATGGCAAGACGCCCAGATTTTGGTGACTTGAGATCTACTTTTTCCAACATTAACCCACAACGATCCATCCATGCAGTCCCCTACTGCATCCTCCCCCACTGGGACATTACGTTGCACAATGTAGGTCATATACCTCCTGTCTATGGATAAAAAGAAAATGCACCAAACACACGCTTCATGTAAAGATTTCCTCCCCGAAAGGGCATCAGTAATGCAGGTGGGCTTTTACAACTATCTGACAATTTTGTGGTCAACTGTTTCAGAATTTTAACCAAGTTTAATTCATTGAATTTTAATTCTTCAATACAGTAGTCCCCCATTATACCGCGCTCTGCAATACCGTGGTTCGCGATATATGGCGGGGGGGCTTATGGACCCCAACTGTCAGCTTCCCTCTCCGGATCAAAGTGAGCCGGCCGCTGAAATTGACACTGCCGGCTGCTCTCTCCCTCCAATCAGCCGGCAGTGTCAATTTCAGCGGCCGGCTCACTTTGATCCGGAGAGGGAAGCTGCTCTCTCACTGAAACAATCAGCCAGCCGCTGAAATTGACACTGCCGGCTGCTCTCTCCCTCCAATCCAACTTTTAAGTTGTTAAAAATGCAGCAGTGCTTGTTTTAATTAGATCCACGATGGGGGTTTTAAATTTATTTTAAAATCTATGCATGCGCTTCCCATTGTGAGTCTACGGGGGTCTGACCTCTCCCCCCGCCCCCCGTAGACTCACAATGGGAAGCGCATGCATAGATTTTAAAATAAATTTAAAACCCCCATCGTGGATATCCGCGGCTCGGATGCAACGCGGGTGGCTGTCTTGGACCCCAACACCCGCGTTATAAAGGGGGACTACTGTAGCATGACGGGATTTAATGAATCCAGGCCTTTGGATTACAAATTCTGTGGCACAACATATGATTCTGTACTCTAAATCGTAAAGTTTAAAGTTGTGTAATATTCAGTTGGCACTTATCCTATGGGTCCCGGATGTATTTTATTTTCAACGTGAATAAGTAAGAATACTTTTGTGCTCCTTACCCACTAGGTATTGGGTTTGGACCCATGAATAAAATCTTACATTATTGCAGTAAATGTTACTTGTATTGCACCTTGTTTTTTCAGTCAACAGGGGTAAGGGGGAGTTACATTTCATCAGCGCGGGCAAAACAGCATCTAATTTTGTTTCCATTGCACCATTATATAAAGTTTACTGTTGCCCTTTTCAGGGAGAAAGCGGGGGAAGAAAGCACCGACTCTGCGCATGGGCAGAAAGCGCGTGGTCGACTGGAAACAAGTTCCCCATTGACCGTGATAGACGTTTTGAACATCTCTGCTTATGGCCTCTGAAGTGTAGAAACTATTATGCAGCTAATTGATGATTCAAAACGGTGCAGAAAGTACATCTCCACACAACAATGCAAGGCACGTGTATAAAAGTTTTTAAAATATATTTTTGTTCAAAAAATTGTGAATGATAACACACAGAATAGTCTAGCAAATTTAAACAACTTTTATAAAAATATCCCCCACCACAGCCCCACCCAACCCATAATAACCCAGAACCCCCTCTACTCCTGCCCACTTTGCTAAATGCTGATGTCAACCAGTTCCTTAAAGAAGGTAATGAAGAGCATCCACCTTGAGTAAAATCCCTCCTCCGATTCCCTAATGGTGACTTATTGTTTCCAAATGCAGGAATTCAAACAAATCCCCCAGCCCTGACGACGCCTTCGGCAGTGCCGATACTCTCCATCCGAGCAAGACTCACCTGCAACCCCAGCAAGTCCGACACTCCAAAGAAGGAAACCCAGAACTAAACCAGCTTAGGACAAGACCAAAACATGTGCGAGTGGTTCGCCGGCCCCCTTGAACAACGCTCACATCTATCCTCTACACCCGGGAAGAACCCACTCATATGTGCCCTGGTCAAGTGCCCTAGACGCCACTTTAAACTGTATTAAACTTAACCTCACACATGAGGAGATATAGTTAACCCTTTGTAGAGCCTCACTCCACACCCCCATCCAAAACCAAACCTATCTCTTCCTCCCATTTTCCCTTTACTTCCTCCATCAAAGTCGTTTCCATTACCACCATCTGCCCATCTATGTCTGATATCTTCCCTTCCTCTACCTCGTCGAGAGACAACACCTTGTCCATAAATGAAGGCGCCGGCAACCAGGAAACAAAGAGAGCTCCTTACAAACAACATTTTGGACCTGCAAATACCTAAAATCATTCCCTCTTGGGAGTTCAAACTTCTTCACTAACTCCTCCAGCTCAGCAAACCTATCCTCCACGAATAAATCCCTAAACCTCGCAATCCCCTCTTCTTCCAGATTTTGTATGTCAAGTCCATCCCACCTGGTACAAACCCATGGTTCCCACAGCAGTACCGGCCGCAACATAGACCCTAATTTAAAGTACTGCCTGAATTGCTTCCATATTCTTAGAGGTTATTACAACTGGGCTCAAAGAGAACCCAGCCGAAGAGAACTGACATAGGGCAGGAACAAGTGCCCTGAAGCTTAAACCTATACAAGCAGCCTCCTCCACCCGCCCCCATACCGACACCCTAAATTGCACCGTACTTTCTCAATGTTTGCTGCCCAGTAATAGTACATCAGATTAGGGAGCGCCAACCCCCAACTCCCCATCCCTCTGCAAGATAATCCTTTGAACCGTGAGGGGGGGTCTCACCCACCCACACAAAAATAAAAATTAACTTGTTGACCCTACTAAAAGTAGACTTAGGAAAGACTGGTAGACATTGA
This sequence comes from Scyliorhinus canicula, assembly GCF_902713615.1. Classification (NCBI taxonomy): domain Eukaryota; kingdom Metazoa; phylum Chordata; class Chondrichthyes; order Carcharhiniformes; family Scyliorhinidae; genus Scyliorhinus; species Scyliorhinus canicula. The sequence goes on along the minus strand of NC_052155.1, from coordinate 169,005,863 downwards.
AACACAAACAAAAACCTTGTAAGAATGTTGATCTTAACCATCTCACTCTTCCTGTCAAAGACAACGGGAGAGCATCCCACCTCTCCAAATCTGCCTTCATCCCCTCTACCAGACTGGTCAGGTTCAACTTATGCAATGAGGTCCAATCATGAGCCACCCGTATTCCCAGATACCGAAAACTAGTCCTGGCCAACCAAAACCGTAGCCTCCCCAGATCCACTCCCATCCCAGAGGGTTCACCGGAAATACCATAATCATTCTTGCCCATGTTCAATCTATATCCGGAAAAGGAACCAAACTCGTTAGGCACTTCCATTATCCTGCCTGCGTTAGCGAGAGGATCCGTAACATATATCAACAAATCGTCCGCATATAGGAAAACCCGAAGCTTCCTACCTCCCCTCTCTATACCCTTCCACCAGGCCGATGATCAAGTACAATAGCCAATGGCTCAATTGCTAAAGCAAACCGTAATGGGGAAGTGGACATCCCTGCCTTGCACCCCAAACTCAGTCCAAACATGTCCAACAGGTGAGCTGCCAACACGTGTAGCGAACCGCTTATAAAATTCCACAGGGAACCTGGTGGGCCCGGTACCTTCCGATTGCATTGAACAAATACATTTCCTCCAACCCAAGCGGCACCGCCTGACTTTTTTATCTTTCAACCCCCGGGAAAACCAATCCATCCAGAAACTGCACAATAGTTGAGACTTCCTCTGGAGGCTCAGATGTGTATGGCGCCCGGTAAAACATCTCGAACACCTAGTGGACCTTCTGCAGCGCAGAAACCAATCCCCCAAAACCCTTGTCCTTAACTTGGACCATCTCCCGCAAGGCCGCCTGGTGAGCCAACAAATGGCTAAACTTCTCCCCGTCTTAAAACAACGAAGTTGGCTCATTGTAATCCTCGTTGACACTAACTCACTCCATTTGTAGCTGCTTCCTCTCTGCTAACAGCTCCGCCATTATCATACGCCTTTTTGCCAGTTCTGCCCCAACATCCTGATAGATTCTGATCAAAGGACTCCCCATCCACATTCTTGAGTGTCCTTCACCCACCTCAGGATCTTTTCCTTATCCAAATACATGTGGATACGGACTATGATGGTCCGTCTCCTCCACCTTCTGAATCGTCGAGCCTTGTGCCTCTAGCCATTGTTCCAACCTGTTTGAAGTTACATGAATGGGTGCCACCATCACCTCAAGTGTCTTTGCCAGGTCATCAGAGGCCTCTTGCTGTTTCCTAAACCCCTCCGTTTGGAATTCCACCAGCCTCTCAGTTGTCCACTAAGAGAGCAATGATGACATTGGGGTCTCTGCCATTTTCTCCCCTCCTGCGATATAAGGGCCTTCCAAGTCAGACAAGAATCCCATATTTGACTTGCTCCTCTAGACATCAGACATTGGAGGAGGAACCAAAACTCTCAAGCGACACCATGGTTCTTCAGCACCCATTAAATTGGCAAAAAAGGGCCAAAAGCTAAATCCTCAAGCAGGAGACACCTTGGGCGCGATTCTCCGCAAATGCGGCGAATCGTAAAGGCTGCCGTGAAACTGGCCGTCTTTCACGGCAACCTCCGCACCCCCTCCCGGTACCCAATTCTCCCCCCCGGGCGGGGCTAGCAGCGGGGCCCCGTGAAGCACGGCATCGCGGCCTTAGCGACCGTCGCTAAGTCCGCGCGCCAAGCTTCACGCCGGCTGACGCGCACGATGACGTCAGCCGCGCATGCGCGGGTTGGTCGGCTCCAACCCGCGCATGTGCGGGGCCGTCATCTCCCTCGGCCGCCCCGCGGACTGATCCTTTGGGGCGGCGGAGGGAGAAAGAGTGCGTCCGTTACGGACGCACTGCCCGCGATCGGTGCCCACCGATCGCGGGCCCATGCCCCCCTTGGCACGGCCCGTTTTTACGACGGCAGCAAGCAGGTGTGTTTGTTGCTGTAAAAACGGCCGTAAAGGCCTGGGAACTCGGCCCATCGGCCTGGGGAGAATCGCTGTTCGCCATAAAAAACGGCGAGCAGCGATTCGTGTCATGGGGGGGGGGGGGGGGGGGGAATAGCGGGAGGGCGTGAAAAGTATCGGGGACGCCCTCCCGCTATTCTCCGACCCGTCGTGGGCAGCGGAGAATCGCGCCTCTTATGTGCAACGGTTCACCTCATGGCCTCCACCACAACTCACACATGGATAAAAATAAAAGGAATTATTTTGTGCTGAGTAGCTGAAAAAGAAAAACTAAACACTTCAAACAGAACAGAATTACTCTTTTAATGTCACCATACTTGCACTATAGAAAGGACAGTGCACATTTCAGCTACTGTCTGAAATTGCTCGGCCCCCAAAGACCATAAGTATCTCTGATACAAGACAGAGATCTGGATCTAGAGCTCAGCCTCTTTCCCACTCCCCTCTGTTGCACTCCCAGCATTATGGTAGAAGGAAAGCTGAAGCACCAAGGAATTGTAGCACACTTTTGTTAACTCAAGAATTCACTTGCATCTCCTAGCAGACAATAACAGAATGCGCTTAGACGAAGCTTAAAACAAATCTTTTGGTTTCGAACTGGTACATATCAAGTGCAAAGGGTGGAAAAGAGAGCGCAAAGAGAAAAAATAAAATGTAATTACCACAGATTGTTAAGAGATTATTGGTTTCACTGGTTAAAAAAAACAAGCTATTGACTAAAAATTTTGGAATACACAAGTCCTTTTTAATAAGCATTACTGGTCAGACTCCCATGATAGTGCATATGCTAAAATAAGAGAATATGGCATCTTCCTCTCTTTCCCTTGCCCATTTCTGTCGCCTTCTGTGCTTTTTATCATTTCTTTCTTCATGGACAAAAAGCAGAGATGGGACAAGGAATCAGTATTTTCCGATGAGGGTTGCAGGGAAAGTGTAGTCTGTAGCTCTAAGTGTGGGTCTATCATCATGCACAATTCGGCCAACTGCTTCCGCCCCACTCTCCCACCTCATGACCGGTGTACACCCTTCATTCCCACTCCACTATTACTTGCTTCATGATTAAACCTCCCCTCAATCCCAAGTGTTTTTGCAAGAGGCCTCCTTATCCTCTGGCATTTTACTTTGAAACATTAGATACATAGAACACACAGGGCATAAGGAGGCCATTCGGCCCATCGAGTCTGCACCGACCCACTTAAGCCCTTACTTCCACCCTATTCCCATAACCCACTAACCCCTCCTAATCTTTTCGGACACTAACTTCCACCCTATTCCCATAATCCACTAACCCCCCCCCTAACCTTTTTGGACACGAAGGGCAATTTATCATGGCCAATCCACCTAACCTGCACGTCTTTGGACCGTGGGAGGAAACCGGAGCACCCGGAGGAAACCCACGCAGACACGGGGAGAACGTGCAGACTCCGCACAGACAGTGAACCAGCGGGGAATCGAACCTGGGACCCTGGCACTGTGAAGCCACAGTGCTATCCACTTGTGTTACCGTGCTGCTCTATTATCTGACATTCAGAGGAGGGAAGACTCAGTTCAATATGCTTTCTGAAGCGTATATAAAACAAAACAAAAACTGCAATGACTATCAAATCAATACTGAATTAAACAGCTCAACAATGCACATTAACGTACAAGATTCTTTTAACTTAAAATTTCAAGGGAAATGAGATTTCACTTACCCTGACACTCTGCCAGCAAACTCGATTATATCTTCTTTGGTTCGAGGCCCTCTGTAATTATATGCGAGGTCACCTTTCAACCTAAGTTAAAAGAAAGAAATCTTGAACTGTAAATATAGCAGTTTATCAACCATTATTTGTCCCACAGATAAGTGAGGTTTAGTAGATTAACTACAATGAAGAACACACATGGAACCTAAATAAATGCAAAAGTGCAGGTATCACCAATAGCATACATGAGAGTTTACTTAGAACAGATATAGCCATCAGATCTGTATTGCTGTGGTCACGATAAATTTCAATATTAATGTTTTTCATTTTCAACTTTAATAATACATTTAAGAATGCTGTATTCTCAAAACCTCACATAATAAACATTCTCAAATTAACTAGGAGGTTTTGAATGTGAAAGGCAACCCAGTTATTTGTTGATGAAACACATTTTTATCACTACTGTTGTGAAAGTCTGCTGTGCAAAATCTGATTGCTGCTTCCTCCTAGATTATACAAGTGACGATGTGCAGAATTTAGTTCCCATGATAGGGACCATCCCGGCCCTACCCCCACTAGCTGGAAAACTAGTGAGAGCTCCACATCGCTTCTGCTTGGGGAAACCCAATGCAACTATTTAAACTTAGGCAATTAAGTGGCTAGCGTCAAGCATCCCATGCGATCAAGGCCCCAGTAGAGTGGAAATCCCGCACCCGAGAGCTGCCAGTCAGAGGCCAGCAGCTCTCCACTGGCAGTTTCGGTACTGCAAGCCATGGCTTCTGCTGACAGTAATATTCTGAGCCCTTTATCAGCGATCTTGCTGGATCCCTGGAGATAGGTGAGTGAGCAAGAGGGTCACCAGTCAGAGAGTGGGGGCGATGCCAGGGGTCCTATGGAAATGCATGGGCTGAGCTTTCATCTATCCTGCTCTTTCCTCTACCCCTGCCCCCCACTTCCCAATGCCAGGTTCTCCATTGGGCATGGTGTGTCTGTCAACAAAGGAGCCACCATCCTATACCGTCAATGAGGATACATGCAAATCCAAGTGTTTTCTAGATAGTCATTGGCGAGACATGGGAGATCCGTGCAAGTCCTGTTAAATTTCTGATCCACCATTATACCCCAGTGGGCTCAAGGATAATTGTCTTTAATGGCTCGGTGAATGAACCTATTTGTTAACCTGCGACAAGTGGACAGGATTCTGGGGTGGTCCCTTCCATCTTCCTCTACTAAACTAGGGTCAGTTTTCCCAATGCTGGGAATCAGAATTGGGCACTCTTGCCCTATTCTCTCACCTTCTCTTTGCCATCATGCCCACCCCAATGGTCTCCACTATATTCAGCCCTATATTTCAAAGTAGATACTTGTTTGAAAAGTACTTTCAAGTACTTTTCAAACAAGATCATGAAAAATTTCATATGAATGCAAATCTTTCCTTTTCCTATTTATTGTTAAACAATTTTGCATTGATAGCATCGATTTTGATTGATAGAGTGATTTATATTCTTGTGACGGAACCAATAATTGTTACACAGTCACCAAGATAGTTATGTATGTATTCCCCTAAAACAATGCTGTATATTTAGAAGTGACAAAGGTAAAATTTCCCTCCTCATCCATCTCAAACTGTCTGCTGCCTTTAACAGGGTGACCTTACCAACATCACCTCCAACACCTTCCCATCGCCATTTGGTTGGATGGACAGCTCTCACCTGGTTCCATTCTTATCGATCTAAATGGAGCCAGATGCAATGGCTTCTCTTCCCACTCCTGAACTGTTAGCTCTGGTAACGACAATAATTTATCCTTGGCTCCTCCTATTGCTGGCTTTTAAAGCAGACAAGAGGGCCAGCAGCACGGTTCGATTCCCGTACCAGCCTCCCCAGGCAGGCGCCGGAATGTGCCGACTAGGGGCTTTTCACAGTAACTTCATTGAAGCCTACTAGTGACAATAAGCGATTTTCATTTCATTTCATTTCCTCTATCTCATCTGCATGCTGCACCTCAAAAGCAGAGTGCTGTTTTTCACTGGTATGTGGACAACACCCAGCTCTATCTCCCCAGCACTTTTCTCGACAACTTCAACAAATGTTGTTGTTGTCGATTAGATTTAAAAGGATTAGCAACCAACTTTATATCATTTTGATCAAGCCAAAATTCAAAATCTCCAAACTACCTTGGGCTCTTGATGATCAACTGAAGTGCACACAACTACAAACTCCTGCATGCATTCAATGCACAATACAATGAAGCAATGAGGCTCAGGAAATTAGCAAGTGGCAACTGCAGACGGTGTAGGTAGTGCCAATGAGTGGTGGTGAGAGAGATGGCTCGCAACAAACAAAACGGAACTCACAAAGCATTGGCACGGTAGTGGAGAGATTTGAAACACTATTTGCCAGATTACTTCCATTCTCTAGTATGAAATAAGCCTGGATTACAAGTGCATCAATAATCTTAAAAGCATAGGAATAGTTTAAAGTAACACCTAGTGGCACTAGATGCTAGATTAATTGCATGCAGTGCCAAAAGAAGTCTAAATTTTATTGACACAAGATGATTACCAGCACTGTCCTTTTTATTAAACATAAACGACCACGCAATTAGGATTCATACCCTTCAACCTTTCCCTTTGCATGGGCATATGGAACAGAATCATAGAAATTACAGTGCAAAAGGATCGTGTCTGCACCGGCCCTTGGAAAGAGCATCCTACTTAAGCCCACACGTCCACCCTTTCTTTTACTCTCCATAACTTTAATCACCCAGGTAACCCCTAGCTTTAGAAGCCTGTCATTTTGACTTCCAATGGCAGCCGTGGAGTAAGTGGTCGCACATTAGATTATATATATTATATAGTTATACTTCTACGTTCTAATACGTACAGGAAATAGTCTTGAATGGTAATGCCAAATCATATCATTGTAGGTATAAATCATTTTCTGTCGCATGATCAAATAAGAGTAAAAATTCAAATAAAATGAAAGAAAATATCCTACTTAGAACTTCATCAGAGGATTCAGCAATTACTAGTGTGCTTCAGTAAACACACCACATCATTAAAAATTCCATTCATTCGTGAAGGTTTGCAGCATAGGAAGCTATTCAATACATTACATCTGTGTCAGTTCTCAAATGACTATCCGCCAAATTTCATTCTCTCCCCCACACCTTCCCCACTAAATATTTATTCACTCTCCTTTTAAGAGGTATTTATTGTGTCTACGATTTTGGACATAGTTGTTGATATTAAAGTAGCTTCTTGATTAATAAAATTCCTAACTTCTCCCTTTTGTTTTTGAGGTGATGGCTTTAAAATCACACATTCTGGATATTCACTCACCAACCAGTGGAAACAGGTTTTCCCGACTGACCTCAGCTAAACCTCGCATAAGCTTGACACTTCTGCTCGGCCTGCTCTGCTCTTAACCTTCTCTGTTCTAATGATAAAAACTCCATTTTCTCTAGTCTCTCCTCATGATTAAAACGTCTGCTATCAGCTGAGGTGAACGTCTGCTGCACCATCTCCGTACCTTTGATATTCCTCCTAAAGAAACACGAAGCAATCTTTCAATTCAAATCTTGTTAGCTATTAATTGTAAAACTGGCCATATATGCTTGCATACAGGATCGTCTGCCAGCCAAATGAAATAAATCCCACCCAATAACTATTTAAGATCCACAAGCAACAAGTTTCAAAACTTATTAGGTTCAAAGTTGCATTGTACATTAGTTACTGCGCTATTATCACTGGGATAAACAATCTGAAAGACTGAAATTTACATGGCTCATGGGAGTTTCGACAGGAGGAGAAGCAATATTCAAAGTTTCTTTTCATAAATGTAGAATTAGATTATTAAACTGGTCTACAGGAGAATTTCTATATTTTAGAAAATGTAATTATCCACAAAATATTCTTTGAGGTGAATGCTTATAATTGCAAGTGGACCTTTTCCCCCTACCTGTGTGGCCAACTGTCTTCAGAGTAAGATGCTGAAGGTGGGGGCATAGATTTGATGGTGGCACTGCTGAAGATCAGGAAGAGGTGGGTGGACATCTTTGTGTTGAGGCTTATGTTGCATGAATGCCGAAACAGGCCACTGGCCCAACCAGCCTGAGCTCGTATTTATCCTCCAAATGAACAGTAATCTTAATCTTGCGTGCTGCCCTGCTCCCTTCAGTCCCACCTATTATTATCAACCTCTTATTAAATGCTGTTATCGTCTTTGCTTCAATCACTAACTCTGGTGGTGCAGTCCACAGTCTCACAACGCTAACTGTAACGGACGTATGGATGACAGACTTTTTAAAAATGAGTACTCTGTCTGCATTTTCACAGTGGAAAGAAAAGTACCAGCATTACAAGAAAATCTAAAAATAAGTCGAAGAAACTTAGTGGATGTAGTAAGCAAATAACAATGGAACACAAAAGTGGCAAGCCTCCAACACCTGTTTGTTTCCTACTCAGGGTGTTGAAATAAATTGCTGAGGAAATTGTGATGTGCTGATCTTAATTTCACAAATGTCATGTGAGAGTACCTTTAAGAAATGTGTCTTTATAAATGGGTGTGTATATAAATATCTGTAGTGAGAGTACCTTTAAGAAATGGGTGTTTATTACTGCAGTGATGTCAGAGAGGGGGTGGAGCTGGGCTGTCTGTCAGCTTTTTACTTTTGTTTTAGGCTGTTTGCTGCAGGGTGTGTTTTAGTTTTGTTTTCAGAGCTGGATAGCTGCAGTCACAGCCAGAAGATGTATTAGAGTCTCTCTCTGTAATCTAAAGAATGTAAATCGATCCTTTGGTGCTTTAAAACTAATAACTGCTCTGAGTAGTGACTTTAACCTGATGTGCTTCTACTGAAAGGGTTTTTAATGTCTTCTGGATGTTCAAAGGACAGCTTAAGGATTACTTAGTGTTGTAGTCTTTGGGGGTTGTATTTGATTTAATGGTTGCTAAGATGTTCACTGTATGTTTTAAAAAGGTTAACTTGAGTTCATAGAATAAACATTGTTTTGCTTTAAAAAATACTTTTCCATTTCTGCTGTACCACACCTGTAGAGTGGGCCGTGTGCTCCCCATACCATATCTATTAAAAGTTGTGGGTCAGGTGAACTCCATGATACACTTTGGGGTTCTCTAAACCCTGGCCCATAACACAAAGCTGTCTAGATTCAGGAAATGTACTTGTGGATTGGAAACTTGCAAATATCACTCCACTGCATACTACGGGAGGGGGAGACTAGATAACCACAGCCCTGCCAACTTAACATCAGGTTTTGGGAAATTATGAGAACCGAGACAAGTATGAGTTGATCAAAAAGACTTAAAAGTAGATCAAATTTGACTTATTTAGCTCAATTTCTCAGTGGCTAGAGGAATGCAACTACATGGAGAAGGAATTTGATATGATTGAAGAGAAATGATCAAAAAAGAGACATCATTAGAAGAAACCTTGTAATTGGTTGCAAGATAATGTTGGGATAAAGCGTTTGCTCTCGTGAGAAGTGGTTTTCTGGGCAGCACGGTGGTGCAGTGATTAGCACTGCTGCCTCAAGACAATGAGGACCCGGGTTCAATCCTGGCTCCAGGTCACCGTCCAGGTGGAGCTTGCACATTCTCCCCATGCCTGCGTGTGTCTCAACCCCACAACCCAAGGATGTGCAGCGTAGGTGGATTGGTCATGCTAAATTGCACCTCAATTAGGAAAAAAAAGAATTGGGTACTCTAAATTTTAAAAAAAAGTGGTTTGCCCTAGGATCTGCATGGAGGCCTTAGATTTTGGCAATACTTTATTAAATGAGGGAATAGTGTTGCAAATGACGCCAAGTTAGTGGGAACAGGAAGTTACAGAAAGATCATAGACCAATTAAATGAATGGGCAAAATGTTGGCAGAAAGTTTAAATATAAGGAATTGTGGGGTCATTCATTTCAGATCAGAGATGGGCCAAACAGAAATTATATTTTTATTGGCTAGATCCAAGGAGATGAGGAGTAGCAACATGACTCAAATGTCCATGTGCACAAATAAATACATGCTATTGCACAGATTATGAAAGCAACCACAAAGGCTAATGAAATTTTGGCTTTTATTTCAAGAGAGTGCAGAAATGATACTCCATGCCATGGTCCTCAGTCTGTCCCACCAACCACTGGGGCTGTGCTCGTCAGTTTTTTTTACATCTTCGTCCTTCGAGGTGAAGATGACCATGTTGATTATCTGGGGTGTTTGGTAGGGTTCCCGTGGGTATCCAAGTGACTGCTTGGACTGATCTGCTGCAAATAGGACAGGGTACCGAAAACAACTGAGCTTTGAACGAGTTGCTGGCTCTGGATTTTGTCCCTTTGTATTTGTTGCCCGTTCTTCAGCAAGAATGTATTCAACTTAAAACAGGACAACATTTAGAAGCCAGAGAAAATATTCCAAAAAGGTTGTTTGTAATAGATCATTTTCAGAAAAAATTCCAGAGCTTTGGACTGACACTAAAAAAATCCTTGAAGTGAATCAAGCAGAGGCAATTAAACCGCCCAATGAAACATGTCCAAGTTTTTCAAAGATTTTGACTGACCATCAGATTCCTTGAACTGCTATAGAACTGTAAATAATACTTACAGACTAATGAGCTCTATGAAGCCACTTGTCTGAATGTGCCCCCTGTTCCTTGGAAATGTTAATCCCAAGAAACCGTTAAATTAAAGCGAAACCGGGACTTCCGGTTGCTGCAATGAGTGATTGAGCCGCACATTCGGGGGCTCTCACTCCAGCGGGATTTGAGGACCTGGTTCCCTGGTTTTGCGGGACTGTGGGGCGGTGAAAGGACGGCCACGGAGGTGTGGAGGAGCAGGCAGATCTGCATGGAACCGCGGGAGAGCAGGAAGCAGCGAAAACGGGAGAGAAAGGGACAAATACAAGGTGCAGGGAAAGCTGACCCGGAAGCCAAGATGGCGGACCTGCGGACCTCGGACCCAGCAAGCGCTGGAAAGCATGCTGAAGGTTATTAAGAGCAGTTTTGAGTCATTGAAGCGGGATAACTTGGACCCACTTCAGAAGGCAGTGGATCAGCTGAACCAGAGGCTGGATGCCCAGGACGAAAAAGTCAAGGAGCTGGGAGAGGCGGTGGAGGAGCAGGCGGATGCGCAGACGATTGCGGTGCTAGAAGTCGACGGGTTGAAGGAGAGGCAGAGAAGACTGCTGGATAGCGTAGAGGAGCTGGAAAATAGAGCCCGCAGACAAAATCTGAGGATCAGCGGCCTCCCGGAGGGGGCTGAGGGAGCTGATGCCACAACGTTTGTGGCGGACCTGTTGATGCAGCTGATGGGGGCTGAAGCCTTTCCACGACCGCTGGAGCTGGAGGGGGCACACAGAGTGCAGGCGAGACAGGTGCGTCCGGAGGGTCCCCCCCGTCAGATGGTGATTAGGTTCCACAGGTTTGTGGAAAAGCAGGGTGTGCTGCGGTGGGCAAAGAGCGCCAAGAGCAGCATGTGGAATAACAGTGTTCTTCGCATCTACCAGGACCTAAGCCAGGAGGTGGCTAGGCGGCGAGCAGCCTTTAAACAAGTTAAGGAGGTGTTGTTCAAGAAGCAGGTGACGTTTGGTCTGCTCTTCCCGGCCCGTCTATGGGTTACGCATCAGGGTCAACACCACTACTTCTCCGAGCCCGAAGAAGCGATGGACTTTGCGAGGGATCAGGGGCTGGTCCCGAAAAGAGGTCCATGGACGCAAGCTAGGGTCCGAGAACTACTGTTTGAAGGGATGCCGACTGTGCCTGGACTGTTGGACGACTGTTTACTGTTTTAAAGGTGCCATGTGGGTATTCTTTGTGGGCAGTTTTTGCCTGTGGGGGGAGGTGATCCCCCCCGAATGTTTTTTTCCCCTGTTTTTCTTGGTCTTTTGCTGTGGTGGATACCTTTTGTTGGGCTCCCTGAGTGCACTGGAGCCGGTATGGCAACAAAGGGGTGGCCTGTCAGCAATGGGGATTAAAGATGTTGGTTGGGGGCTTTCGTTTCATTTATGTTTATGGTTTTTATGTTTGTTTCAGGTGGGGGTTGTATGGGTACTGGGTTGTTGCGGGGTTATTTTATTAATGCTCGGAAAGGGAGAGTGGGTTAACACTTTTCTGTGTACACGGCGGGAACGGTATTGCATCTGGAGCAGCCTCGCGGGGCTGTTTGAGGTTTCTGTGTTA